>NC_142804.1:48634805-48756207 GCF_049724085.1 Artemia sp. Qi Xiang Cuo | reverse complement strand
CAAAGATTTCCAAAGAAAAAAACTGTATTATGTCTTACAATCTGTGGGTGTTGTTACTTGGTAGCTGATTGGACATGTTTTTTACAAAAAGGTAAAAGAAGAGTGATGAGCAGCGTTGCCAACGCGGCATAATTGTACCATTTTTGTTACCTTTTAGAGGTCCTGGCCCAATGGGGTACATTTGGGTTTTTTGGGTACAATAAGAAGTTTCCTACATATTTAGTTTTTATTTGCTCCTTTTTAACATGGATATCTGTTCAAATTTTAGTTTATCGAAGATTTTCTTCTTGTTAAGGCAAATTTTTAACCTGCTGTACATATTGTACAAATTAACCTCTTGTGGTAAAATTTTAGTCGAAAAGCTGGTACAGTTATTTAAAGGCATTGGCAACGCTGGTGATGAATAAAAATAGATCTAAAATGAAGAAAGGAAAAGAAAGAACAAAATGTTCTAAGTGAAAATCCATTTTTTTTGCGCGAGTTAGTCAGAGTCAAAGAAGTACTGTTACAAGACGCCAAATATTGATAAAATGATATTGAGAAACCTGAGATTATTTAGATTTTCAGCGGGTAGAATGTTTGTCACTGGCTTTATACTACCCTACCTGTATTCTGCTTACAAAGAAAATAAGCCCACAGATTGCTCAAAATAACGCTATTTGGTGTCTGCAATATTCTAGTGTCTTTGATCAGAACCTTGATAAAAATATTTTCTCCTGTCTCCTTTTTACCAAAACAGGAAAAGAAACCAAGTACATATTGTAATAGATTTTTAATTGAAAAAAAAATCCGAAAATTTTTAGAAAAAAATGTTTCAGGAAATTTTTATTCACGTGGTTTTCTTCTCTTTTTTTTAATAGATTATTATTGAAGTTCCATAGATTAATGAATTGAATAAATTTAAATTTTCATGTATTCTAATCTTTATAAAATAAAGAGTTATTAAGATAAGAAAAGATATATTACTGAAACACGGCTATCACAAGCCCAAATGGGCCGAATTCGCACTTTAGCCTCAATAAACAAAAAAGAACCAAAAACAAACAACAACGAAAAAAACTATAAAATTGTCAAGGTCAAATAAGTAAAAATGTCAAAAATAATTAAAACTCTTAAATTAAGTGGCCAATGCCGAATTGGAAAAATTTCGAAACGAAGAAAACTCGTGAAATTAAAAAGGGAATAAAATAATTAAAACAAAAACAATTTAGCTATGCGACCACAAAATAGAAACCTTGAAATTTGCAAAATGGACATTAAAATTATAAGTTAAACGTGATTTGGTGGGGGGGAGGAGATTCACTGAATGAATATGTCAACTATGTAAGGGATGAAAGTTTTTTCTATATCTTTCAGTAGAAACTTTTATTGGGGAAAGGAGGGGGATTTTTGTTGAAGCAGAACGCGCGAGGCGGGGTCGAAGGGGTGAATAATGACTAGGGAAAAGGGTTGTTGTCCGAGGGTTAAGAAGGGCATTGTTAGCGAAACACAAGGGAATTTTTGTTATTGTAAATAAAACTAATGATAATAGTTCAGTTAAGACAGTGAAAAAATTAAGACCAAAATAATTCATCTTCACGTCTGGAAGTCTTTATCAACCCAAAAAAATTGAATAAACAGCTAAAAGGCCAATTTATTGTATTTATTTGTTACCGTGAATGTCCGAAATTAGTGAATGTCCGAAATACTCCTTCGATTTAGTCAGCGTTGCCAGTCAACTTTTTCAATTTAATGCAAGGTTTTATGATGACAGGTTAGGTTAGATTAGGTTTGGTTAGGTTTTCAACCCGTTTCTGATATTTATAACCATTATGCAGGTTAAAATATTTATATTTTAATAAATATTTAAAAATATTTACGCAGGTTAAAAAATATAAATATTTATTATTATTATTATTATTATATTTTTATTGACCTGATTATTATTGCAATTTTTTTTAAATCCCCATTTTACATATAAACTAGGTTTATTAGTTTGGCACTTTCTTAAATAATTAGAAGACTTTAACTTTTTCCATCTTAGCTTAATCGAATCTAAGCAGAGAAAAAGGAATTTCGGCAATTCACTTGTGAATGTCGACATTGATCAGATATCGGACATTCACGGTAACATATACACCAATTGCAATTAGACGGATTTGTACACCGCTATACAGCGAAAGATAAAACATTTTATTTTGTTTTTTAAATTAGATTTGTTGAACTATTTGGCCTCACAAGATTAATTAATCGAATAAATTAGATAAGGTTTATTCCAATCTTAATAAAATAAAGAGTTTGTTTTCAGTTCTGTAAGACCGTTAAAGCGTTTGGGAATTACCGAAGATATTATAGGGGTAATAGCACTGTAAAGAAGAAAACCTATTTTGCATACGACACACTTTTAAAGAAGTCTGATCATTTGATTGAACTACTACAGTTTATTAAATTAGTGAATTGAATAGCTTACATTAGCAGTTGTGTGAAATTCATAATTTTAATGTTATGACAGCTAAAAAAAATATAGGGTATAGTGAGGGAGTTTAACATCCCTCAAATGTTATTGGTAGGAGAGTGATAAAATGCTTTTTAATAATAACTGATACAAACATTGCAAAATAAAGACTGGTACTTTTTAATTAAACGAAAAGTACCCAAGAAGTGAAGTTAGGCTAATCCCAATGAAATATAACCTTCATATAACCTTTAGTTGATATAGAAATATAATTTGGGCTATATATTTACACATTAGGGTGGGGAGGGTAAAGTATTTGGACAGCGCCCCCTAACCTAACCCCACCCCTAAATATATGGCCCAATTTATACAAGTCCAATGCATTCTATCACCCGCTCCTTGTCTTTGTTGCTATGAAACTGGTTTTCCGAAATCTAGCCTAAGCGTAATTCTTGAGTGTGTTTCGTTTAATTAACAAGTACCGAAAGAATTTTGGGAACTACTTTGATAAAAGTAAAAAAATAGTTAATTCGTCATCTGGATTTCACTAATAAATTAAAGGTTTTATTGAAATACAGGTGCAAATTCAAGGAATACATTTCAGAGGAGGGATAAACTCAGTTTCTTCCCTTTTGGGGTGGGAGTTAAATGTTGGGTTAAATGTGACATCTGCCTTTGGGACAGGGACAACGTTTGGAACTTTCCACAGTCTCGGGAACGATGGTGCTGTAAAGCATTCTCTAAACAAGAAGACGAGAAGATCAGCAAGTTCAGGGGCAAACATTTTGAGGACGGGATTAGGGATCGCGTCAGGGGGTCCTTCTATCTCTTAGATTTTGTACTCAATAGCGTTAGGTAGGAGAATAGTATTTTGCTCATACATTTAGAGGTGAGAATTCGTCTATTCTATATGCCCTGAGCCCATCCAGCTCAGGGTTGTCAACGTCCACATATCGTAATTTTTGTCCTCTATTTACCTAATTGCACTCTTTTTCTCGACGGACGGGAATTACACTCTTTTTGCTGATTTTTATCTAAAATCACTCATTTTTACACTCTTTCACGAAATGATGATGGCAAAAGTTTTTGGAATTTTTTGACTCGTACTCTCTTTGAGCAAAACTCCCTCTTTTTGGGCCTTGATTTGCATTCTTTTGATATGTCGGCAGTTGGCAACGCTAATCCGGCCACAGAGATCTTTATTTCCTTCTTAAATAATTTCAAGGTTTGATTGGTCATTCTTGAAAACAAGAAAAATATTAGAGGCTTACATTTTTAGCAAAAGAAAGGGTAGATATCTGGAACCAATATTCATGGTCGGTCCCCATTGCAGAAAAATGAACGAAAACGTACGGGAAATGTCGAAAAAGCTTACATTGCCTATCAAGTATGTACACAAGAGTTTATTTAGATTGGGAGAGGGGTGCTGGATTACAAAAAAAAGCAAACTATATGAAAAATAGGAAATTGGAGGAGCATTGATAACTTTCGAGTTTCGTTAAAACTTGAGCCTTAAGCACTACCTCCCCCCCCCCACTTATGTGCCTAACATTAATAAACAAAGCGAAAATAAGATATAAAACCAACGAGAAAACTAGACTAAAATCAAGAAAATGTACTTTTATGTGTCTTTAAAATTGGGTATATTTACTCAGCTTCACAAGTGCACAACATCATAGGAGGGGCTATGTGTATTCTTCTTTTCTTTGATCTTCTTCCTATTTTGACGGGGAATCCAGTCGGCCAGTTAAATGGCTATGTCTGTAGCCATATGTTTGGTACTTACACATTAATCTCACCTTCACCCCAGGATCAAACTGGTATGAGAAAGTTTTTGCTGTTTGAGACGTTGTTATATATTGAATGAGTTCAAAAAGATATATGTGTTCACATCTGTTGACAACCTACAGGGTGTCCCAAAAAGAACTTTGAATTTGAATGTACTATAAATCGAGTTTATTTATTTGAAAGTAGCCCACAAAATACAACATTCTCTTCAGAAAATATTGCAATTATACGTGAAACATTTGCCTCCCTCCCTTGCTAGCCTTACAGGCACTTATTAGGTCCATTAAGTTGTACGCCTGAGAAGATTTGCCTGATTTTCGATAAAGAGACCCTCCTCCCCCAAAAAGGTCACCGAGTCTTAATAAAAATCGCATCATCATATTTTGCGTATCCGATGAATCTCCTGTAGAGGTTTGAAGCTCCGATCTGCAAAAATGTGGAATTTTGACATTTTTTTTTCGAGAAGAAAGATCACGGGCTCTTTCTTCTGAAAAAAAAAACAACACTCCAAATTTTTGCAGATAGGAGCTTGAAACCTATAAAGTAAGATTACTGATACGCTGAATATGATGGTGCGACTTTCATTAAGATTCTTCCACTTTTTTTAGGGGGGGGGGTGATCCCCCCCCCCCATTGTTGAAAAGCAGGCGAATCTTCTCAGGCTTTATTTGATGGGCATATTAAGTGCATGTAGGGCTAGTATAGGGAGTCTTAGACCCGTTTTTCTGTTTCACGAATAATTGCAGCACGTCCTGAAGAGACAGGTGCGTTTTGTTTATTTCTTTTCAATAAATAAATTTGATTTATAATAAGTTCAATTCTGTATATGTGACTGAATCGTGTCACAAGATTATGAACTGAACTATTAGATAGAAAAAAAAAATGCAAGAAATGATTAATTTTCTTGACATAAATTAATTATTTTAAAGTATAGCCAATATTAATTTAACGAATTAATTCTATTTCTTTTTTTGTATTTGTTGGCTGCATAAAAATAATTATGCAGGTTAAAAATAAAGATATTTATTTTTATTATTATATTTTTATTTTTGTTGACCTGATTATTATTGCATTTTTTTTAAATCCTCATTTTACATATAAACTAGGTTTATTTGTTTGACGCTTTCTTTAATAATTAGAAGAGTTTAATAGTCTCGAGAAAGAAGAAACTGTCTCTAAATTAACAAGAAAGTACACAACAGCTGGAATGGCGTCACAAGATTGAAGGAAGAAACTTTGAGACAAAAAAAGATGGGAAAGTCGAGCTAAACAAGTAGCTTACAAAAAAGAGCATTATGACTAAAACAAAGAGGCTGTCAAATTGAGTGTAAAGAATAGGTGTAAAAATTTTGAGAAAACGGCAGCTCTCAATAAACGTCAATTCTCTAATAGTTGCAGTTGAGCTGTCAGTAGCCGCTCCTTACTTGCAGCTATGAAAAAGCCCCAGGTTTTTTCCTGCGTCTAATATATTTCTTGAATGCAGGAGTTTCTCCTTTGGTGATTTTCTTAACTAGGACTAATAGAGTCTCGAGTTTGTTTATAGCTGAAATTTTAGATAACTATCTTTCGAGAAGTTATGACGTTCATAACTGAATTTTGCATGATGAGCATTTCGCAAGATCTTTTCAGGAACATTTGAATATGGAGCAGGAGAGTCTAACAATTTGACAATATTTGGTATCAAAATCTGTATAAGGGATAGTACAGGAAGGACATACGTTTAATGCTCAAGCATTTCAATACTTTTATTTATTTATTTTTATTCATTTTTTTTTACTCTAGAAATGCCACTATCCCGGGGGCTTGGCTGGATTATACAAATCACTGAGCACTTTTTTACTATATGATGTTATCGCTTTGAACAACCAAAAAATACAATATCTAAGAATTGTGGAATTTAGAAAAACAACAATTGGCTCTTTTACTTCCTTACATGAGTATTCCTCAATATTATGCGTGGCAAAAAGTTTGGTGTCTCCATCTCTCTTTCCCCTTGTGTTTAATTCTCGTTTCTTCCATGCAATTATTTTCCAAGTCAGTAGAATTCGGTACTTTTCTGTGGCGGAATCTCTTTGTTGCTTAAAAAGTGCACTGGAGGTTTGAGTTATTTTTTCGAATTAACTCTATTTTGATAGTCTACGACTTAGGTCAAAGGGCATAGATTTCACAGGTTCACAGAGTCTTGGTGTTATTTTGAATTCCTATAAGAATCTATATTTTGGTTTACTATTTATATTTTGGGCAAGATTTTGCAGCAATTTCAAAAATGGTTGTATTAGGATGCTTTGGATTGATGGGATAGAAAGAAATACCTTAAAAGATCATCCTCTTTCGTCTACTCATAATATTAATTTGTAAAAAAGAGAAAAAAAAAATCGGCAATTTTTGTAAGGTGCTGGGTGCTTTTCATCACTTTTGGCACTTATTTCTCATCAACCATTGGTTCAGATGAGCCATTGATTCCTACTGCCAATTATTAGAAAAGAAACATACTCTTACATTTGCTGGGGATATTTTCAAGGGTAAACTTGCAGTTTTCAACAGAATACTTTCTAAAACCACACTGGCTATACTTGACGTATGAAGCTAAGAGAGGAAAGGAAATAATAAATGATAAATAAAACCAAAAAAGGGTGAGAAAACGAGGATTTTTTCAGTCAGTGGTAAAATATGAAGATGAAAAACCAGCAAATATTTCGACAAGGACCTCCGCCAAGTCTTCCTAAGTGCTATATAATAAAAAAAAAAAAAACAACAAGAATCTAAACTTTTAGAATTCACTACACAAAATCCGAACAAACACTGAATGAAAGACCAAAGCCGAAACCGATGAAAAAAAAGAATTTTACCGAAGAGATTGTGCAAGAATCTTTTGCCTAGCAAAACTTTTTGCTCTTCTGCCATTTCGGTTTTCATTAGATATGTTAATAGGTTCACTTAAATTTGATTGGGTACAAATATCAAAACAGTCTTTTATTATTAAATTGTTATAAATTGGGCTTAATAAAATGTCTCCGGTGTCCCTATTTAAAGCCAAATTCATGTTTATATATTTTTTTTTATCTCAATTACCTCTTTGAAAGATTGCGGTAGGCCATTTACAGTAGATATTAAAGTTGCCTCCTCAAAAAGAACAAGATGTGTAGGATTTTCGAAAATATTCTGGGCCAATGCGGAATCAAAGTTGTCATTTTTATTTTTCGATCTCAGGGACTTATCTATTGAAGTTTTGTGTACTTGCAAACGTTCAACAAGTTTTTGTTGGGTCCTACCAATGTAAAATATCCCACATGAAGACGAGACTCTACAGACACCACTACCCAGTACATGGTCAGTTTTATCTTTTCCTGAGTTGAAAAAATATTCAACTTTTTGTTCACTTTTGAAAGAAACAGAGAGATTGTGTTTATCTAATATTTTTCCAAGTTTATCACTAAGTTTTGAAATGTATGGTAGAGTGGTGAAAGTTTTTTTCTCAATTGCCGGAACGACTGAACCAAGGGGGACTGGCTCCCTATTTTCTTGTTTTATCTTTTTTAATTGTCTATCTCTGATATTTCCAATAAGGTTTATTGGGTAGCCATTGCAGGATAAAATATCTTTGATATAATTTAATTCAGAATTTACATGATTAAGTGAACAGAGTTTTAAAACTCTGTCGACGAAATATTCCATGATCTCTCTTTTCATAGAGAAAAGGTGGTTTGACCTTAAACGTATATGCTGATCATCCTGAGTCGGCTTTCTGTATATAGAAAACTCAAGGCTAGTCATATTTTTCATAATCAAAGAAGCCAAACACGTGAGCTTTTTTGACTATTCTAGTTCCATTGTGAACTTGAGGCTTGAATCAAAAGAATTTAAATGTGCCAAAAAATCTCCAAGAGAGTCCTTTCTATGTTCCCAAACAGAAAAAATATCATCAACGAAACGAAACGAGAGGGAGTGTTTTAAGTGGAAACTACTCAAAGCAGAGTGTTCTGTGAAATCCATGTAAAAATTTGCCAAATAAGGAGATAATACAGTGCCCATGGATAGGCCCATTATTTGAATATGTTAAATTTGGTGAAAATCTTGAACAGATAAAATTTGATATAATAAAGATTTGAAATTAAATATTTTATTACTAAGGACGTATATTTTGAATCTATGGTCTTTTAAAATATGTGTTAAAGTTTCGAAACCCATTCTCTGGATATCTCACAAAGGTCTTTCCAACACGTTTTCCATTTAGCAAAAACTCGCTTATTGGAGATATTTCAAAATTTGAATTTCAACAGTTTCCACAAAAACGGAATTTCCTGCCTAGGTTTTTTCCTGGCCCTCAATTGGAAAATCTAACCTATAAGGTCTTTACATCTAAAGAGCTAGGTATTCTTTCAAAAGGACCAAAATTTGCAATGGCTCAAACAGCCGTAAATACATTAGAAATTATTACCGGCGTGGAGTCTGCTATTTTTAGCTCTCGTGGGGAGGTTGAAAATCCAAACCTACTCAGAGGTGAAATTGTAAAGAGTATTCTTGTTTATAGGCCGTCTTTGTCGCTTTCAACTCAGTCAAAAGATAAAAATACAATAATTACAAGAGTAGACAAAGGAAACACAGTAGTAATTATGAATTCTGCAGATTATGAAATGAAAGCAAATACTCTTTTAATGGATAAAAATTCTTACAAAGAAATAAAAAGTGATCCCACAGACAAATACACACAGCAGTTGAGAAAAGAGATAGGAATTTTAAGAGACAGTAGACTGATTACCCCTCAAATGTACAAAAAATTTTACCCCAGGGGATGTTCAGCCCCAAAGTTTTATGGTCTGCCTAAAATCGATAACAAAGATATTCCGTTACGTCCTATTGTAGCATGTTATAGTTTTCCAGCTACAGGTGTAGGAAAGTTCTTGGCCACGATTTTCAAGCCTCTTTTAAGCACACAGAAATCTTACATAAAAAATTCTACAGATCTTGTTGAGAAGTTAAAATTTCAAAGTATAACAGAAAAAACCATTTTATCTAGTTTTGATGCAGTTTCTATGTACAATTAATGCGATGTCCATAAATGTGAGCAGGCCTTACAAAGAAAATTAGAGGAAAATTCTGTTTGGCCAGATTCCAAAACTTTGGAAGTTGATACAATAATGACGCTTGTTCGTCTTTGCAACAAGTTTTCTTCGTATTTTAAGTTCCGAGATAAAATTTTCCTTCAAATTATGGGCCTATCCATGGGCACTGTATTATCTCTTTATTTAGCAAATGTTTACATGGATTACATAGAACAATCTGCTTTGGATAGTTTCCACTTAAAACACTCCCTCTGGTTTCGTTTCGTTGATGACATTCTTTCTGTTTGGGAACATGGACAGGACTCTCTTGGAGATTTTTTGGTACATTTAAATTCTTTTGATTCACCAGTTCACAATGGAACTAGAAGATTCAGGAAAACTGACTTGCTTGGATACTTTGATTATGAAAAATACTCCTTACCTTGAATTTTCTATAGGCACGAGACTCACCTCCGGTGCTCGGCATCATTGTTTACGTTCAAATTACGCTTTTCATGCTAAAACAGGGGTAATGGTCTACTCCGACAACGGAGTTTTGAGAATATTCTGACGAACCTGAGTACATCCTGAATTGAAATATGCCAAAGATATTCCGACGTGCAATGGTTTCCCTATAAAACGTAAAGAAGATACCATAGATAGACGATCCAAAAATATAAGAAAAGAATCAGGATAGCCTGTTCGCCCATGCTCAATTGCCCCAAACAATGAGAAAAAAAACTTAACAAATAACTATATGCATCTCAAAACTTAACTGTGCACTTAGAAAAATTTTAAATAAACGCAGACAAACTGTATCATACGAAAAGGGACAAAACGTGGATCATTTTCCATGAACAAGACAGGATAGAGCCAACAATATAGTGAGTAGTGGTGTCTATAGAGTCCTGTGTTCATGTGAGAAATTTTACATTGGTAGGACCCATCAAAAACTTGGTGAACGTTTGCATGAACAGAAAACTTCAAAAGATAAGTCCCTGAGATTGAAAAATAAAAATGAAAACTTTGATTCCGCATTGGCCCAGCATATTTTCGAAAATCCTACACATCTTGTGCTTTTTAAGGAGGCAACTTTAATATCTACTGTAAATGGCCTACCCGAATCTTTCAAAGAGGCAATTGAGATAAAAAAAAAATATATAAACAGGAATTTGGCTTTAAATAGGGACACCGGAGACATTTTATTAAGCCCAATTTATAACAATTTAATAATAAAAGACTCTTTTGATATTTGCACCCAATCAAATTTAAGAGAACCTATTAACACATCTAATGAAAACCGAAATGGCAGAAGAGCAAAAAGTTTTGCTAGGCAAAAGATTCTTGCACAATCTCTTCGGTAAAATTTTTTTTTTTCATTGGTTTCGGCTTTGGTCTTTCATTCAGTGTTTGTTCGGATCCTGTTTAGTGAACTCTTAAAGGTTAGAATTTACCTACTTAGACTTAGTTCCTCTCACGTCGTCTGGCACATAAGGCGACAACGGTGCCTCTCCACTACGACCTCTGAAGAGCTTTAGACCACAGATCTTCCAAAGATTCCTCGCCAAAGCAGCCTCTTTCTCTAGGAATCGGTCAAGCGTCGTTCTCGTTCACCCACGTCTTCTATTACCGGGGGGGGGGGGCAAGACCAAACATGAGGGAGCCTGCCATCGCCCATACGGACTATATGACTCCAATATCGCCATCTACTACTTATTTCAACTATTAGCGGTTGTTCCGTCCTTTTACGTCCTTTTTCGTAATTCTTTCGGACCGGTGGATCCCCAAGATGCGCCAAAGACAGTTATTTGCGAAACATTGCATTTGTTTCTCAAGCTGTTTCGTCAGTGCCCATGTCTCGCGTCCATACGTTAGTACAGAGAGGACATTGCTATTTAGGAGTCGGAGTTTGAGCTTTAGACGCACCATTTTCAAAACTATTCTTAACTTGGTAAAAGCATTGTCTACTGCGTGTAGTAATTCCAAGCTCAAGACTTGCGTCAAATTTGATGAGGCTTCCAAGATACTTAAATTCCGTAACCTCATCTAACTCATCCGAACCAACATTCAATTGCCGCTATCCCGTGCGTCGCAAGGAATCTAATACGCGGAGCAATTTTTTTTCTCTATTTTTTCGAATATATTTTTCACATTGCTGACTTATTTTCACTGTTTTATCTCTACTGCTGAGTCTTTGGAAATTGATTTATTTGTTAACCGGAGCTTTAGAGCCACTAAAGCTCAGACTGGCTTTCCTATAAAAGTGATTATGGAGTATTTTTCAAAAAGACTTGAAAACCGGGTCAATTGGGGGATGACTTAAACCCCCCTCCCCCTCCTTGATTGTTTTGTTAGGAATTTTTATTGAAAAATGTTTATATTCGTGTTTTCAAAGAAAGGAAAAATGAACAAAGTTCGCCCCCTAGATTTTCTTTTTTGGACTACTAAAAAATTGCTGGGGTCTGTGAAATATTTCTTCTTTTTATGTCAGATCTTGAGAATCAGTTTCTAGTAATTTATTTAATTGAATCTTACATATTTTGAAACTCTTTTGGTAAATTTTCATTTCGAACTTGAATTTTATTTCTAAAAAATCTCTGTGGTACTATGGATAACGTGGAACTGTCCAACTTGGAAAGGGTCCAATTAAAATCCTATGTACTAACTTAGAAAACGATAACTCACACTGGGATTATGTATATATGTAGTTATTTTATTTGTCTATCTTAGTTTTTATAATGCTAGAATCCATGTTAAATTTATTGAGAGAGAATTTATTGAGAGAGAATATTGCAATTGTTCTTGCAAAAAAAATTTACAAAGAAATAATTGCAAATAGTTTCGATATAGTATTCCTGAATTCCTCTTCTTTTTCTAGCAAAACTTTGAAATCTTGAATACACGCCCTCGAAACAATTAGTTTCAATATCGATAGTTGTTCATTTTCTTGATGAAACTGAAATCTTTTGTTGTCAAAATAAGCACCGCATAGCAAAATTATAAAAAATATATAGTTCTTTTCTTCTTGTTTTCCTTGAATTTTATGAAGCTTGAAAGCACTCAAGTAAATTATTCTTGTTCTTCTTTGTCCGAGCTGAATCGACTGTTTCTGTTTTCAGTGTTTTAATTGAAACGTTCTTTTTTTAATAACATATTAATTTTCTATCGTTTGTCTTCAAACTGACATTATAAGGATTAAAACTACAGATCATTTAAACCTTCTTTTTTTCATATTTTATTGTGCAATTCGTGTCGAAATAGACGATTTGTATATTTCAAAACACTAAAAATTAAGAAACCATGCATTGCTTGGTAACATGACACTAGAGCTGGTAATTAGATCAATTCCCATCTATTTGTGTATGGATACATAATTTTGTCATCCATCACGGTGTGCAATTTTTTTTTTTTTTTTTTGTATAATCAAATACATTTGCATAATTTGTACTTACATGGTGAGCTTGGCCTTAGGTGGTTTGGTGTAGCATTGAGTTGTTGTTGGTAGTAGTTTATTAAAAATATATGTAGTTTTTTTTCAATTTTGTCTTCCATCACGGTATACAAGAACACGTTACTGTTTGTTAGGAAAAGAGAAGAAAGATGAAAAAGGAAACAAAATGGCTTGAAAGGCAAATCAACACTTCAACAACATGACTAGTCTACCGAAGGTCATTCAGAAAAGTACTTTTAAAGCTCAGCCGGTTTGGCGCATCTCATTCCTTCTTCAGATCGCCTCTAGAGGACTGGTAACTCCATGTCTGGTCGATAATGGGTGGATAGCCCATACACAGATAAGAGTTCCCCATGGATGACATTCCCTTGTGAAAAATGGAACGTCCAACAGGTTTATTCATATCTCAAAAATGTGGAGGAATCTTCAAAAATTTCTGAAGCCGTTATCGTGGTCTGCTGTATTATGCTCAGTAGGTATGATTGCCAGCCCCTTTGAAATTTACACGAGCCAATAACCGTAGTAGCTCCTGAAACTAGAGCTAATAACTTGCAAGAGGGCTCAGTTTCATCCCTCAGGCCCACCAAATAAGAAAGACATTGTCAGGATAAGAGCTCACTTTTTCCACTCCGCATCTCGGTGGTTAAATATCTGATGATTAGGCCTACTTATTATTTTTGCTTTGCATCCAAAAGAACAGGCCTGAGTTAGTTTTTGATAATGCTGAGATTTATACAAATGAAGCAAAAGATAGGCTATCCACTTGTCATCATAAAAGGCCGAATAAGTGAGGATCGATCCCATGGGATCAAATCTTGTTATAACGATCAAAGCCACTGATATCTCTGGGGGGATTGAAACCTTTAGTGCAGGGGGATGACGTGTCTGTTGTTTTTAGGTGGGAGCTTTACTTCTAAAGTTTTAAAGGTTTATAGTCCTGAAGTATCATTCAGGTGCGTCAGGATTACTGATCAATCGAAAACGCAGAATCACCAAGCATAACTATGGTTATGGAAGCCACAGTGAAGTTACCCGAACCTGATAATTTTACTTAAGCCGAGTATACTCAAGCACCGCTTAATGTTTTTTGTTGTTTTGTTTGTTTTTTTGTCGTTTTTTTTTGCCTTGTTCGATTCCTGTGAGCTAACTAAATCTATTCAATGCGCTAAATGAAAACACAGAACAGTAAACGTTCGTAATATAGTTTTGCAAGAAAAAAAAAGCTTAGAGGGCCAAACTTGTTGTAGTTTTTTTTTTTTTTTTTTGAATCAACATAATATGTCCGTGGCTCTTAGGCTCTTTGTAGATTTTTGATTAGATGCATGTAAGATTGTTTTAATACCTTTAACAATAACATAAAAATTGAAAAACTGTTATGAAGTTTTATTTAAACCTAAAATTTGTTGAAAAAGACTTGATTAAAGTTTTCACAGCGCCGTGGAAGGCTACTCACTTAAGATACTAACCAGACGTTGTCATCATGTCTGGCACTAATTGACACTAGAGCTTCTTCTGAAGATCACATTGCTCATGTCGGTAGCACCTTCCTTTCAAATCTTCAATTACCCTCTGTTTCATCTCTGACAGTATCTCTGGAAGTTTCCTCATAGCTCAAGCTGGGGACACACGTCACTAGAAAAGGCAGCTTGTTATATTGAACCAAATCTTCCTTCATATTTTTTCTTCTGACTAAATACATTCTCTAGGCTTCAGAATCACGATCATGCTGCTCCGGGCTTCAAGTTTTATTGCCTACCGAAGGTTTTTCTCTCTCTGGTCACCGGGCTCCGCATCCATGACGATAGTCTGTGGCGGGTAGATATCATGGGCTATTCCCTGAACAAAATTAGAGCGAGGCAATGTATTTCTGCTTCTGAAGATCATGCTGCTGATGCCAGTAATGCATTCATATCCAATCTTCAATTACCCTCTATTTCATATCTGACTGTTAGATTATATCAAATCTTCCTTCTTATTTTTTTCTCCTGGGTAAATGCATGCCGTAGGCTTCAGAATCACGGGCATGCTGTTTTGGGCTTCAGCTTTTAATATCTACCGAAGATTTTTCTCTCTCTGATCACCGGGCTCCGCATCCATGACAATACTCTTTCGCAGGTCGATTCCATGGGCTTTTCCCTGAACGAAATTAGAGCGAGGCAATGAATTTCTGCTTCTGAAGATCATGCTGCTGATGCCAGTAATGCATTCATATCCAATCTTCAATTACCCTCTATTTCATCTCTGACGGTATCCTTGAAAGTATCCTCATAGGTCAAGCTGGGGACATACGTCACTAGAAAAAGTAGCTTGTTAGATTACATCAAATCTTCCTTCTCATTTATTTTCTCGTCTGGGTAAATAAATGTTGTAGGCTTTAGAATCACGTACATGCTGCTCTAGGCTTCAACTTCTAATGTCTACCGAAGATTTATCTCTCTGATCATCGGGTTACGCATCCATGACGGTAATCGTTCGCAGATCGATGCCATAAGATATTCCCTGAACAAAGTTAGAGTGAGGCAATGAAGTTCATGACTATGTTGTGGGAAATCTAAAACATCCTACTTGAATAATGTTTGTTAACCCGCCTCAGTTAAATCTGAACAAGGTGATATTTGTCACGTAAGTAATCGTACCCATGCTGAAACAATTTCTAAATGCAATCACGCAGTGAACAAGTTTGCTTGATGTTGCTTTCCTTTTTAAGCATTGTGAGGTCTTATTTTTCGTCAGTCTGACACTTGTGTACGAATTATTTTCGAGGGAGGGAGAAGGGCTCAACACAGCAAAATAACAGCAGACAATTTAAGTTACGATTGGGGACAAAATAGAAAAACATTGAAAAGTTGTGGGGTTTGAGTAACGGTTGTTTGCGAAGTTCTCATTCTACTTACATGGTTGTTGTCAGTCATAAATAAACTCAACTATTCTTTTCTTTCAGCTAGAGCTGTGATTCCCACCGTGGAATCCAGGCTCCACTGGTGGGGCATGGCAGCATCTGGTGGGTCATGGGCAGGACGTGCACTCCTTGGCTGACTACTTTAGAGCCTTAATTAAAAAAAACAAAACATTTTCATATGAATGGCGTCACATTCATATGCATTTAAAGAGCAAAAAAATACATGATATATTGCAATGCAATAACGCCAAGCGCCCAGCGCCGCATTGCAATAACGCCAAGCGCCAAGCATGTTATAAAAGGTATTTCATACAGACAATATTTTTCATTAGCATAAAATATGCCTAGAGGACGACCCGAAAAAAAAAACCGAAAAAAAGCATACCAAGTTAATAGCCTTTTAAACTTCCTTCAGGTTAGGACATGTAAACATTCTGAATAATAAAATTTAAATATCACGAGGGGATATCAGGATTTTATAAATGTCAAGGTTGAGCGTGACCCGAAATCGATTGGGAGCCATTGTGCTAGAGCCTGATGCTCGTTCTCCCCTTGTAGATGGGCCCGTTTTTAATTATAAGGAAACTAAACAGTTTGTCCCTTTCAGCTTCGTTTTTATTTGTTTCTCGTACAAGTCGCTATCTCATAGAAAATTCATTTATCTGAAATAGAACAAGAAATACAAGACAGGGTTATATTGAAAATGAAGCAGCTCAAAATTTCTTACAATCGTTTAATTTGTCACAAAAGTCGCCTTATATCCCCGTCCACGGCACGTGGTCTAGATATTTATCAGTGTCCAATATAACGCCTTCCGGGTGCATTAATTTAAACACTGTCTCTTTCCCGTCTTTTCTTCTTTTTGTTGTTCGATAGTAAGAAACATGAACTCCTTTGGATTACTAAGCAAAGACAAAGGCAGTCCATTCAGACTGAGAGGTCTTTTTGTTGCGAAAAAGTGAAAAACAGGACATCAAGTCTCCTTAGGAAAAATGCTCTCCGTTAAACAGCTGGAAAAATTACAACAAAGTTGACAGAGATAAATGTCACAATTATTTAAAAAAAAAATTGTATAACGGATTGCTTGTTGATTGTGTGTAAAACATTGTTTTGACAGCTAGAAAAGCAGCAAAATAATGTTTATGTTTCAAATTGATGTAATATGATATGTGCTTAAAAAACACACACAGTAAACGTGCATTCTTGGTCATAATTATTGAAATGGATGTATTTTATTTGGTTTTCCTAAGATTATCCAGTGGATCTATCGTTTTTTTTTAGAATTGACTTAGAATGTTCCCTTTCTCGTATGTGTATGGCCAACTTTAACTAAACCCACTTTTTTAAACTACTTGTATTTTTAGTTATAAATCTTTAATTTGCGTAATATTATTTTTCTTTTTCTTTTTTTTTGGTTTTAACCATTAAAAAATCTGATACTCATTTGTAGCATCTATTCGAAACTTCAACTGCAAAACCCAATTGTGATCAAAGGTAGACAACGTGCGCATTTTAGGGGGGCGGGGGTAATGTAAAAGGGTTCTATTGGATATATTTGAGTATGTGTTAGCACTTTTATGTTTGTATTATCGTCGCGTGACAACCATTGATAAACTAATGCAGATATTCCAGAATGTAGTTTTCGTAAAAAAAAAAAAAATACACAATAGTTAGGGGGCAGACTGTCTTTTGCTTCTCCGAATCACAACATGGGTTAATACCTTTAACCCCATTCAAAGTATATTATATTATGTGAGCCATTTTTTAAACCCCTTCTCCAACTTCCTATAAGAAATAATAGGGATTCTCAGAACTGTATAATATAATTTATCTAGGTCGAAGTTTCGCATAAAAAAAATTTAAGTTGTTTCGAAATAAAGTTTATATGAATGGATATACGGCATTCGTCGTATATTCGCGTTTGATATGTGGTTACGCAGGTGCATCCCCAGCAGTGTTGTACCAAGTACTTTTATTTTTTCCTTAAGTACTAGTACCAAGTAGTCCAGGAAATTCTTACTTAGGTATAAGTATCAAATATTCCTCCAAAATTCTACTTAAGTAATAAGTATTTTTTTTCAGCACTCAAGTATTTCCCCAACACTTCAGTACTTAAGTATTGAAGTACTGAGGTTTTACTTAACTACCAACAATTTATACGCATTGCATTGTTTCTAGCCTATTTCCTTCGCATACCCCCAAACCTCAGATCCATAATAGCACCGTAATAGCACCAGAATAACACCTTAAAGTTTAGCCCTGAAAATCTCTTTAACTCCTTGGATCTTTATAATACCCATAAGCTGACTTCTTAATACCACATTACAACATACCTTACATTTTTCAATCTTAATTTCTATATTGCTACTAAATAAAATTCCTTTCGCCTTAAACTTAACTCTTAAATATGCTGATTCCTCCACTAACCTAATTCTTCTACCCTTAAAACTAAGTCTACTTCAATTAAAACCAAATCTTTTAACTAAGTCTACCACAATTAAAACCAAATCTTAAAACTAAGTCTACCTCCAAAATTTAACTAAATCTACCACAATTATAGAATGTTAACACTATGGTTTTATCCACATTAAGTTATAACTTTTTCCTATCCAAATATTAGAACCGTTGGAGAGAAGAAAAATAAGACGCCAAAACTTCAACTGGGAACATAAACCTTAAAATTTCATACAAAAGAACCAATCAGGTTTTGAATAGTAGGCTATAGGTTATCTTACTAAAATCCACTTCAATCCCAAGTTCTTAGTTCTGTATGGTTTCATAACTAAACAGGATCTAAAAAGGCGGGGCTATTTGTCTCCAGTAATAAGGGAAACGTATTTGGCTTACGAAAATGCGTCACAAAAATCAACGAATGGAATTTAAGTATGTTCTTTAACGTGGAAGTATAGGATAGTAATCTCTCTTTTTCTTTTTTCTTTTTTTGGCCTACTGTAATAGAAACTAAAAGACTTATTGCGTGGTAGAATATGGTATTGAGGCCATTTCGAAGGGTAGATATAATTATAGCGGAAGATTGTTGATGGGGTAACACACTATCTTCTGTCAAAACATAGCTTAACATTTGCATTTGAGTATTTATTAGGGGCGATCATACTGCCTTCTTCAATTCTACTCATTCCTTGGTACGTCCATGAGCATAGATTTCTAGAGTATAGAATCAGATTTGCTTCTTTTTCTTTTTACGTATTATTTGTTGGACAGTGTTAACTTGAGCTCCTACTTTTTTGTTATTTGATTAATTATTGTCATTTATATACAGGGGCGTCGTTTGGGGGTGGCACGGGGGGGAGGGCAGTTGTCCCCCACCCAATAATAACAAGAAAAAATTATTTTACATCCCATACCCTTTGACTATCCGGATATGGACCCATCTTGCCCCCCCCCCTCCAATAAAAACGGTGGAGATTCGCCCTTGAATATATACAAACTATTTTATGTCAAGTATGAATAACTCAAAGATACCGAGTAGTCTAACTGGTAGGAAAACAAGAGAAACAATTACGTGATGCGAAAAAAAACTTGTGTAGTATTTGTGGTGATCGGCTAATAAGATATGTGTATGATTTCAAAACGTGTTTTAAATGTTTTATTTATTAAAAATTTCTTCTTTTTTTATTAGTTAAAAAGAAATTTGAACAATCTAAGACACTTTTTCATTTTTTCTAAAGGATTTTATTGTTTCGTTCTTCCCACGCTAATATTGTTTCTTCAATATCTTTTGTGTTCCGAGAGTTTATGTTTTATGCAGAATACAGTCAAATGTATTATCCTAGACCCCTTCGAATAGTGCCTTTCCTTGATTACGTGTTGAAGAAAACTTTTTGAATTGCTAAGGGAGATAACAAAATAGAACTTTATTCAAGCAGAAAGCTATCTTCAGTCCATGTTTTTTTTCCTGTTTTTGCTTTTATGCTTCTTTTAAACAAAAGTTTTAAAATATACTGCTAGTCAGGGACGGATCTAGAGGAAAATCTTAGGGGAGGCCTAATTTGAGAAGGGCGCCAAAGAGCAAAATCTGGGGGGGACTGTGACAAAGGTGACAATAATTGACCAAATTGACAAATTTATTCTGAAAAAACGAGTATAAAAAGAAAAAGAAACAGAATAAGAGGGTGCCAGAAAAGTCTCGGAGGGGAGCGGGGTTCCCCGGCCCTCCCCCCTCAGTCTACCAGTGCTGCTAGCTGTGACTCCCGTCATTGACGCATATAGGTGAAAATGAAAGGTGACCGGGCATTTTTTTACAGGAGTAGGGGTCAAGATCTTAGAAAGTACATTTTTAAGCCGAATTATTTTGATTTTGGTTAATTATTATATCTTTGGACCAAACGTCCCTGGTTAGGGTGGGGGATTTGGGTGCTTGGATGGACTCCCTGTGGGAGGGGTGTTGAACGTTTGGTTTGCATTTTTCTACCCCTGTTTCGGAAATATATTGTTTTTTTTAGAGTTGATTTACCTTATTGGCAGAAGTATTCCGAGGGGGTTCCCCCCCCCCCACCTTTTTTGGCATTCGGTAAAATTTTGAAAAATCGGCAGAAATTTAGCAAAAATTCTTGGTTTCTGCAGATAATTCGGCACAAATCAGGTTTCGATTCGGTAAAATTTACGAAGATCACCCCCCCCGTCAATGAAATGAGGCTCGGGACGCTCCTGCTTATTGGTACACTGATGTATAAAGACAATATAAACTCCATACTCAGTAGTTTTGACGTTTATTGCTCCTTTCTATCGTATGTTTCAATGTAATGAAGGAAGGCTGTCTGAAAGCAGAAATGTATAAGTAGCTTATTTCGCCGTCTCTACGCTTTCGTCGTTTCTGATAAATTTAAGACGTCTTCCAGGCGTAGGAAAGTGCGTACAACAACATAAAAAAATTGGAATAGTTGACTGTCATGTCATTATTTGATAAACTGACCAAACAATTTATTGGACTACAAGTGTAAAAAGACAATAAAACATAGTGTCTACCCTTTAGCGAGGAAAAGAAAAAAAATCTCTCCTCCTCCAAATCCCAAAGTATAAGTCCCCTATTCCCCTTCCGAAAAATTCCTGAAAGCTAAACTTGATCCCCAAGCCGTGAGACAAAACTGGGCATACATGTTGACAGGGTAAACGTTTTGCCAGTATGCAATCTCTATCAGAGGCAACGCTGTAGCGTTGCCTAAAGTAAAGGCCATACGGCTCCAATATTTTATTATTATTTTTATTTTTTTTCCAGAGGCACTTCTTATGGAAGGGGTCGTCGTACAAACTTCAAAGGGGGCTCATTCGATTGGAAATTGAGAGTTCTAGTGCCTTTTTTAATTGTCGATAATGATTGGAGGGCAACTAGCGCCCCCCCCCTTCACGCCCATCATTCCCCCAAACACATCCAATCAAAATGTTCAGATAGCCATTTTGTTCAGCATAGTTGATTTCCAGATAGAAAATATATTTTTGAGGAGGACACTCCCCCACAATCCTCAGGGCAGTGGTTTTAAGTTATGCCCTGGGGGCATATAAGTTTTTTATAGAAGGCGTTGTTGTAGAAACTTCAAAAAAGGCTCTTTCAATAGGAAATTCAAAGGTCTAGTCCCCTTTTTAATAGCCGAAAGTGATTAGAGGGCAACTCTCCCCCCCACGCCCATAATGTCCCCAATCACATCCAATCAAAATTTTTAGATAGCCATTTTGTTCAGCTTATTTGATTTAAAGATAGAAAATATTTTTTTGAGGAGGACACTCCCCCACAACCCTCAGGGAAAGGGTTTTAAGTTTTGCCCTGAGGGCATATAAGGTTTTTATAGAAGGCGTTTTCGTAGAAACTTCAAAACAGGCTCATTCGATTGGAAATTCAAAGGGCTAGTCCTCTTTTTAATAGTCGAAAGTGATTGGAGGGCAACTGGTCCCTCCCCACGCCTATCATTCCCCCAAACATATCCAATAAAAATTTTGAGATAGCCATTTTGTTCAGCGCAGTTGATTTCCTGATAGAAAATATGTTTTTGAGGAGGATACTCCCCCACAACCCTCAAGGCAAGGGTTTTAAATTATACCCTGGGGGCATATAAGATTTTACTGAAGGTGTTGTCGTAGAAACTTCACAAAAGGCTTATTCGATTAGAAATTCAAAGGGCTAGTGCCCTTTTTAATAGTCGAAAGTGATTGGAGGGTAAGTAGCCCCCCCCCCCACGCCCATCAGTCCTCCAAACACATCCAATCAAAATTTTGAGATAGCCATTTTGTTCAGATTAGTTGATTTTCAGATAGAAAATATGTTTTTGAGGAGGACACTCCCCCACAACCCTCAAGACAAGGGTTTTAAATTATACCCTAGGGGCATATAAGGTTTTTATAGAGTGTCGTAGAAACTTCAAAAAAGACTCATTCGATTGAAAATTCAAAGGGCTACTGCCCTGTTTAATAATCGTAAGTGATTTGAGGGCAACTAACCCCCCACTCACGCCACCATTTCCCCAAACACATCCAATCAAAATTTTGAGACAGCCATTTTACTAAACATAGTTTTAAGTTCTGGAAATTAGGTCTTTGAGGATGACAACTTCCCCACAGCCTTCAGGGCAAGAGTTGTAATTTAATGATTCTCCGAATCCTTTCCATTATTTCTTATGGAAGGGATGCTCGTATAACTTTAGAGAGGGTTCATTTGATTGGAAATTGAAAGTTCTTGTTCACTTTTTAAGAGTCAAAAGAGATTGGAGGGCAACTAGCCCCCACCCCCTGCTCCACGCCCTAAAAGCATCAGATAGAAATTTTAAGATAGACATTTTGTTAAAATAGATCAAATTTCTGATAACAAAAACTCCGGTGTCGACACACCCCTCCAGGGCCCGGGGGTAGGCGTTGTAAGTTATGCTCTGTCGGCATATAAACAATCGAACAATCATTAAATAAACAATCAACGCAAACAAACATACAATAGATATTAATGTAAATTAATAAATAAATTTAGTTCTTATATTAAATTAAATTAATAAATAAATTTCTGCTGGGTGGAATTTAACGCGGGAGAACCGTCAGCAGGAAAATAAAATGTTCTTTGAGAGGGGAGGAACTTCCCAGGGGTGGGTTTTCCAAATGTGAATTATTCATGGAGGGGACGACTAAACCCATTCGATAATATTCTAAATTTTACATCTGAAAGTAACGGGAATAAAGAATCAACTGAAATGTCAAAGATAGCACTTCAGGTTTCTTGAGACGATTCTTTTCGTGTCTTTTGAAAAAAGACATTTTCAAAAGACTGATTAATTTCATTTTTATTACTTTCTCGTTGGCTGCTCCATTATGCACGTGAGGGGGGAGACTCTCCCCCCACCACTGTCTCTGCTAAGGTTTCAGTTTTTATCTCAAAGCTTAAAAATGAACGCAATACGATAAAAGTATTAACATATATAGAATAATATATGCACATAACACGGAACAATTGATCAAAATTGCATATTATGAGTTGAGGCTCACCCAAATGATGGCCCAGGGGGCTCACCATTCCACAATATATGAAATCAATCCTATAATAACTGAAAATATAAAGTATTTTTGAGTATTTTAACGTCTTCTACAACTCAAACGGTCCAACATTATACAGCCTAATGAGTCTGTCTAATCTCCTAAATCGGGAACGGAGGAGATAAGTGAAGTTCCGCTCCGTATTGGATGAGTCTCCAACCTCACCCTCCCCCTCTCCTACTGTCTACGCTAAAGTTTTTTTGCTTTATGCCAAGTACGCCGCCCCCACCCCAAAGACTTTAATAAGGTAAAGTTTTGTATGGGAAGAACACATAGTAAATCTATTATAATTATCCAATATATAAGGTTACAATACATATCTGTGATAGATGCAAAATTGCTTTGGCACACAAAATCCCATTAAGGTCAATTCCAAACAGTCGTTATCCCTTTGTGTCAGCAAGTGAAATGGTCTAAACCCTCTTATTGGAGCAATTTTTTCAATCCATTCATTGTTGTCAATCGCTGTCCACAAGCAATGCAAGCTGTCTATTGTTCATATATAATGTTTTTATCAAAGATTTAATCGTATATACTTTGAAAAAATCCTCATTATATTTAAATTTAAAATTATATTTCCGTTTTTTAAGTAAAGAATAATCGTCCATAAAGCAACCCCCCCCCCCATGCCATAAAAACTTGAAACTTTTTGCAATCAAAAACGAACAAAAATTAATTTTTAAAAAAAATTCCAAAAAATAAGTTTTTCAAAGAAAAGTAAGGGCCATTTTAAACTTAAGCTCAGGAGATACAAATACCTGTTAAAATTCAAACTCAAAAGTTTGAATCGAATAAAAATAACTACAAACAAGGGTTTGGATATCGCCTCACTGCAGAAGCCTAAAACCTACTGCGTCATTGGCGCTTTATTCAAAACGAATTATATTACAAATGTTTTCTTTTGTACTTAATATTGAAAATAAATATTATCTTATCTATCTATCTATCTATTAAAATTACAGTAAAATTTTGAACTGATGAGCTTTCAGCAATTAATATCATTATACATCAAATATTCAGTTTAATTTATTAGTTCTTTCCAAGATTGGTCAAGACAAATTTAGTTTCACTACCAACAAAATTTGAATACTCTCCCCTTCCTTGACGGTAAAAACCTAAAGCCTTCTGCGTCATTGGCGCTTCACTGAAAACGAATTACTCGTATATTACAAATTTATTAACTGATGGATCTTTCATCAATTAATATCATTATATATCTAATATTCAATTTGATTTTGTTTATACTTTCCAAGACTGTTTAAGACTCATATAGTTTTCAGTAAAGCGCCAATGACGCCATGGGCGTAGGCAGCATATTGTCTAGGGGGGGGGCAGTCGATAGCGTGTGGGAGTTTTATCAACTGCTTTTTCCAAACCATATGTTTTTTCAGCCATATCTAATGTAAATTTGAAGATCTAGGGGGGCAGCTGCCCCCTCCCTACGCCGATGAATGACGCAGTAGGTTTTAGGCTTCTGCAGTGAGGCGATACCCAAACTCTTGTTTGTAGTTATTTGTATTCGATTCAAACTTGATTTGCACATTCAATTTAAGTTTCACTCGTTTTAAGATTTATTTATTCATTTACATTAATATATATATTGTATGTTTGTTCGTATTGATCGTTCATTTAATTTCTGTTCGTTTTAAGTTTCATTTATACTTTAATAGGAATATATTTTTTTCTTTTTAAGCTTGATTTTCATATTCAATCTAAGCATTACTCGCTTTAAGATCTATTTATTCATTTATAATATTACTTGTTGATGTTTTTTGCTGTGATTATTTATTTCATTTCTGTTCGTTTTGGGTTTCATTTATTCTTTAATAGTAATTTCTGGTCGTTTTTAGTTTGAATTTTAACAGGTATTTGTATCTCCTGAGCTTAAGTTTAAAATGGCCTTTACTTTTCTTTGAAAAACTTATTTTTCGGAAATTTTTTTTTTTATTAATAATGGGAAATAGTCGCCTGTCTTCAGGCTTCAGGCATTAAAAAGATAAAAACGTATGCTATCGTTTGAGGAATGGAAACCTACTAAATGTGATCTATCTGGCGTTATGAAGAAATTCTCTTAGGGTATTCCTTCATATGATATAGTTGTTATTTCCAGATTTGTGATTGGCTGGGAGCTGTGGTCACTTACCGATATACAAAGTAATATTAACTTCCAGAATTAGCAGGTTCTCCTCCCTGAACCTGTAAACTGTGAACCTTGCTGTAAAGCTTGAGCTGTGATTTATTAGGCTAATCAAAACTTCATGCACAAAACTAGGAAAGGGCTTTGCCCAAAGAGTAAGGAAATCTCTCAAAAACAAAAAATCAAGCTGGATCTTAGTAAACACAAAAAGTCAACGCCTTCTAGCGCCACCTTGCAAAATATAATTTTTATATTTATTTATTTGCTGAATAACGCTATAATGCACGTGGTGCTCTTAGTTTTTATTCGTATTAAAGCTATTTTCAGGTGCAAAAAGATCTGCTTCTTTTCAGCTTCCTTTTTTAGGGGCGTAGGCTATCTAATTTTTTTTTTCGAAAATGAGATTTTTCTTTTAAAACCCAGTCTTAATGCATATAGTGTCTTGCCGTAACGACACGCCCAATAAGGAGAATAAGGATTTTTTATTTATTTTTTTTTTTTAACCGTGAATGAGGGGAATAAAGTGAATATTGCTAATGCGAAACACAGTCCAGTTTCTTTTGTCCACCTCATTACTGGAGCGATAATTGTTGTAGATACGGCATGACAATTGGCTCAGAAGGAGAGGTAGGCGTGGTATCTTCTAATCGTCTTCTGCCACAATTACGACAAGGCGAAATTTATTCTTAGCAATTTTTGTGTAAGCTTCCTAAGGTGTATAATCTTTATTACTCATATTAAACCGATTAAACGGGCTTAAGAATCCTCTAGTGGTTTTGTCTACTTGGAGTTTTGGCTCAGGAAGATTCACTACGCAACAGGAACGATCAATAACTGGGACAGAAGAATAGTATCTGACTCGCACACATACTTTATTTAATTCACCTGAAAATAAAGTGACATTGTTAAGCTAAAACCGACTTTTTTTTAGGTTTAACTCCTCAGAAGAGAACAATCTCTAATAAGACTACAAGCGTTATTCTCACTCGTTTCTATATTTCAAATTTAATAATACGGGTTAATTCGGGTTAAGACGAGTAAGGGTCAATTCGTATACAATTACTATATGTTAGATTCTTTCTAGTTCTCAATTCTTTTTATCTTTATCTCTTAAAAAACGATGACAAAATAATAAGTTGTAATGGTCATCCTGTTAAAAAAAAATAGTAGGAATTGAGTAGACAATTGTGCTTAGGGACCACCTAGGAAGCTGAAAACCTGTAATTTTGTATTGTTCTCTCACAGAGGCCATAATGTAATTGTATTTTCTTGTTAGGAGCCACGGAGTGCTCTCAAGTATCAGAAAAGGTCATGAGATACCTACTTTTGAAGTTTTTGCTGGTTATCAGCTCTTCAAACGATGTTTATATTTTATAATAGATAAATAGAGGGGTTCACACATAACAAACGTAAGAAGTGCCCTTTAGAGTATGCCCCCTTTTTTTCTTTTCTTTTTTTGTTATTGCTGAATCCTTCCATCCTATACCGGAATACAGAACCGAGGGTTATTTGCTGTTTCGGGTCGGTGCAGACTAGTTGACGTACAAATAAGTTTGATTAAGCTAGCATAGCTCAGACGATAGGATTGAGAAGATACTGTAGGCTGTTAGTAGCTCTTCTCGGCGGTAGTAACTTCACTTTTTTAATTTTCTGGTGGGAAAAAGGCACCTGAGACATGTTTTCTCATGCCAGGGTTCTATCCTCGTCAGTCTAATTGGAAGAGAATGAGTCGTATATTTTTCTGAATGTGGTAGGAAAAACAATTCTTAAGACGAATGGTGTCATCAGAATTATGTGCTTACCTGAACGTTTTTTTAGGTTGTATTCCAGCGGTCAAAGTATTACATTTTGGGTGCAAGGAGAATCTATTCCATCTCTTTCAATTGAATAGATATATCCGTCTAAGGATGGGTCCAGGCCGTTCACAGGGCTGGTAAATCCGGGAAAAATTAACCTCGTTTCCTTCCCCTCACGAAAATATCGTCTGAATCGTCCTTCAAGAGAAACCTCGTCCGCAGTGTCCGTGCCACGACAGCTACAGCATCCGGGTCAGCTTTTCAGTCAGTCCCCCTCCCCTTTGAATGGCTGTGGGTCCGTACAAGTGATAGTTTGAAGAGAAAGATCATAGATTGTGACAAAATAAAATGTGGTTTGTTTACTAATTGACTTGTTGTAACATAAGTTTTCATTCGAGTTGGAGAGGGTTGGAAGGCAGTGGTTTTTTTTCGATACATAGAATTTTTTAGTGTGCCTAAAAAGGGCTGCAAAGTTTTATACATGATAGGCCTTTTTATTTTTGGTTTTCTAAGGGTGACAATTCCCAGGTAACTTTTAGTAGAAAAGGGCATTTAAATTGTTCTAATCAAAAACTAGATAATAATTTCCTCAGTTTAAATCATAAAATTTTTACTTGAACATTCATGAACTATTTAATTCATGCTTCTGCTGGTCTGTTTTTCATTTAAAACTCTTCCTGAATTGTGTATTTTAAAAGAGAAGTATGCTTTGAATATTTAATTAAAACCGACAATTCTCAAGCAAATGATCTTATAATCCTAAATGATAAGGGTGATAATTTTCTGTTCCCAGGAAAAATGATAAACATAATCTTTCTCTTACATTCGTATAATTGGACGTCCTTTTTTAAGAAAAAGCTAACACGAGTAAACATTAATTTTCCATTTTTAGTGCGACACGTCAGTGCTGATGTAGCTTTAAGTGTAGATCCCGACCGGGCGGTTATAAGTTCTGGAACACTTATTTTGCCATTTATATTTTAACAGATAGTTGTTGGCTGGGGTGGGGGGGGGGCGGCTGATCGTATCTTAGATCAATCGGAATTAATTAGGCAACATCATTGTATCGGAATTGTAGTTCACCAGATAGCATTGAACCAACTTGAGCTTCTATCAAGAAATATAAACTGCAATATAGTAATATTGTATAAATATAGGTATATTTATTGGAATTGTATATATTATATATTATATAGTAATAGTATGTTTATATATTATATAGTAATATTACATAAATATAGAAGGTATAGTATTTCGTATTATTTTGAGAATATGTGGTACGCTAGGCCTAAAATCCCCCCCCCAATAATCATTGCAATACCTTCTTTCAAGGGGCTTCCAATGTTTCTTCTAATGGTGAGGTAAAACACAATGGAGTTCAAAGTCACATTAAAATCAAAGCAGCTTACGTAATTATGGCATCCATTCAATTAATGACTTTTAATAATTCTGGAGGGTTTCTGACAACCTTGCTATGTATTTTTTATTATTATTTAAAAACCTTTCTTTGAGAAACAAAAGGCTACGTATCCAAAATAGGACGTAAAAACGGTCGGTTAAGCTTTTTTTCTTCGTAAAGAGTAATGTGACTGTGAAAAACAGTTACAGTAATGTGTTGCCTGACTAAGCAACCATTTTTACCGGCTTCTCTTTTTTCAGTTTGTGTGAATCTATCATAGAAGATAGGGGGCCAGGGCCTTCCTGTAAAAGTGTATTTCAAGGATTGCGTATTTAACATTGGATTGAAAATAGACATCAACACAACATGAGCAAAGGAAGAGGAACTACTACTAATGTATATCAACAATAATCATTTAAAAAGCGAATTTGATATTAAAAATTTAAAAGTCTGAAAAACTTATAAATAATAATAATTTTATTTTGCAAAGATAAACCGAGTGGGTGATGTGGATTGAACGAACAAAAAGATTTACTTCTTGGCTGCAATTTTTCCGCGAGGAAGATCGAAGGTTTTGGCTTTGGAACAAGATGTAGCTGGCTACCGAGTTAAGCTCGGATGTTTCAAAGGGTGATGAGTCCCTGTTCAAGCCAGTCGTGGACGACAGTAGAGATGCCTTATTGACTCGTGACAGGAGTCCATATATGGGCATAGAGTCATTAGTGAGAATGATTGCGTAATCGGTCAATGACCTCCTTCTCCAGGTGTGTTTTTGGCACGCTCTCAACGAATGTCAATGTTGTTGTTATTGTTTCCGAGGCAAAATGCCAAGGTCAATGTTGTTGTTGTTTTGAACAGAGTAATTAGAGAGAACACGTGGTTAATGGGGTCAATGTTGTTGTTGTTGTTGTAAGTGCACGCTCGATGCAAATGTTATGATCCAGAAATAGTATTTGTTATTGTTATTCGAGCCAGATGTTATGAGGCTCCCGGAAACAGTTAATTAATGTCTGACAGATGACGTCAAGTTAATTAATGTCCTTGCATTTCCAAAGAGAATTGTCACCGAGAAACAGTTAGATCACACATGATGTCATGATTGATTGATTGACACAAAAGGGGAATTAATTTGTTGTTCTATAGAGAATTGATTCACGAAAGGAGACTTAATTTGGAGTTCTAACAAGAGAATCGTTTCCGAGGCAGATGTTTAGGTCTTAGCGCGCGAAAAGGTTTCCAAATAATTTGAAATGCATTAGCGCAGAGATGCCAAACAAAAGGAACACGCTGAATTACGTTTAGGGATTATTTGGGCGAATCTGTTTTAGAAAGGTTATGGAATTATTTCGGCGAAACACTTAGAGACATTATAAAATATGATTTTGAAGAGATTTTGGAGGAGGGTTTGAGTGTGGTCGTTATAATACACAAGTTTCAATTGAACAGTGTTGTGAGGTCCTCTACCCCAACCCAAAGGGCCCCGATTGCTCTACCCCAACCCCGAAGGAAGCCCCCGGTCCTCAAAGGTCCCCCAAGCTCCCAAAGGGCCACCGGCGCCCCCAAAGGCCCACCCAGACCTCCAAAGGCCATCCCCGGGCCCCCCCAAAGGCCCATCGAGCTCCCAAAGGACCATCGGGGCCCCAAAGGCCCTCCACCGGTCCCCAAATGTCCCCCGGACTCCCAAAGGCCCTCCCTGTGCCCCAAAGGCCCTCCCTGTGCCCCAAAGGCCCTCCCTGTGCCCCAAAGGTCCCCCGGGCCAGAGAAGCGCCACAGGGATGCGCCGCGGGTCAGGAAAGAGCCGCAGGGATGCGCCGCAGGATGCGCCGCAAGGTCGGGGGAAGCGCCGCAGGGATGCGCCGCGGGTCTGGAAAGCGCCGCAGGGGATGCGCCGCAGGGAGGCACCGCATGAAAGCGCCGCAGGATGCGCCGCAGGGATGCGCCGCAAAAAGTAAACTAAAAAGTAAAAATTTTGAAATGTTACCCCCCAAAGGCCCTCCTCTGGTCCTCAAAGGGCCCCCGGACCCCCAAATGTCCCCCGGACCCCAAACGCCCTCCTCAGACCCTCAAAGGCCCTCCTCTGGTCCTCAAAGGGCCCCCGGACCCCCAAAGGGCACCCCGGACCCCAGAGGCCCTCCCCCTGGTCCTCAAAGGGCCCCCGGACCCCCAAAGGGCACCCCGGACCCCAGAGGCCCTCCCCCGGTCCTCGAAGGGGCCCCGGACCCCCAAAGGGCACCCCGGACCCCAGAGGCCCCGGACCCCCAAAGGGCACCCCGGACCCCAGAGGCCCTCCCCCTGTCCTCAAAGGTCCACCGGGCCCGAGAAGCGCCGCGGGGCAAGAATGCGCCTCGGGTCAGGAAAGCGCCGCAGGGGATGCGCCGCACGGGATGCGCCGCAGGGGATGTTCCGCGGGGTCAGTAAAGCGCCGCAGGGGATGCACCGCAGGGAGGCACCGCAGGAAAGCGCCGCAGGATGCGCCGCACCCGGAAGAAGAAAAGTTCAACTTCGATTCTGAATTTTCTCAATGAAAATGAAATAAGCTATTGATCAATTCTATTTTCCCAAAATAATATAAAATTTTTCACTTCAATTCAGATTTTTCTCAAAGAGATGAAAAAATTTAAAATATTGTTCCAAATTTTTCTTAGAAGATAGAAAATATCAAGTTCTAATCTGAATTTACCAAAGAACGCAATTCAATTCTAATTTCACCAGAGAAAATAAAAAGCTTACTCTTCACTTTTAAGTTCACCAAGACATGAAAAATTTAAAGTTCTCTTCTAAATTTTTCCGTAGAAGATAGGAAAAGTTATACTATGATAGTGATTATTTTCCATGAAGATAAAAAGTTTCACTTTAATTCGAAGTTTTCTTAAATTCAATTCCGACCTGTCCCAAAGAGTAAAATTTAAAGTTATATTACAAATATTTTCCAGGAACAAGAAAAGTCCAAAGACATAAAAAATTTAAAGTTCACTTCTAAATTTTTCCGTAGAAGATAGGAAAAGTTATACTATGATTGTGATTATTTTCTATGAAGATAAAAAATTTCACTTTAATTCTAAATTTTCTTAAATTCAGTTCTGACCATTCTCAAACAGATGAAAAAATTTAAAGTTCTGTTCCAAATATTTCCCCGGAAGAAGAAAAGTTCAACTTCGATTCTGAATTTTCTCAATGAAAATGAAATAAGTTATTGATCAATTCTATTTTCCCAAAATAATATAAAATTTTGCACTTCAATTCAGATTTTTCTCAAAGAGATGAAAAAATTTAAAGTTCTGTTCCAAATATTTCCCCTGAAGAAGAAAAGTTCAACTTCGATTCTGAATTTTCTCAATGAAAATGAAATAAGATATTGAACAATCCTATTTTCCCAAAATAAAATAAAATTTTTCACTTCAATTCAGATTTTTCTCAAAGAGATGAAAAAATTAAAAATATTGTTCCAAATTTTTCTTAGAAGATAGAAAAGATCAAGTTCTAATCTGAATTTTACCAAAGAACACAATTCAATTCTAATTTAACCAGAGAAAATAAGAAGCTTACTCTTCACTTCTAAGTTCACCAAGACATAACAAATTTAAAGTTCACTTCTAAATTTTTCCGTAGAAGATAGGAAAAGTTATACTATGATTGTGATTATTTTCCATGAAGATAAAAAGTTTCACTTTAATTCTAAATTTTCTTAAATTCAATTCCGACCTTTCTCAAAAAGTTAAATTTAAAGTTCTATTCCAAATATTTTCACGGAACAAGAAAAGTCCCAAGACATAAGAAATTTAAATGCCACTTCTAAAATTTTCCGTAGAAGATAGGAAAAGTTATACTATGATTATGATTATTTTCTATGAAGATAAAAAATTTCACTTTAATTCGAAATTTTCTTAAATTCAATTCCAACCTTTCTCAAAGAGTCAAATTTAAAGTTCTATTCCAAATTTTTCACAGAAGATAAAAAAGTTCAACTTCGATTCTGAATTTTCTCAATGAAAATGAAATAATTTATTGATCAATTCTATTTTACCAAAATAATATAAAATTTTCCACTTCAATTCAGATTTTTCTCAAAGAGATGAAGAAATTTAAAGTTCAATTCTAATTTTTCGATGGAAGATAGAAAAAATAATACCATACTTGTGAATATTTTCCTGGAAGATAAAAAGTTCTATTTCAATTTAAAATTTTCTCAACGAAGTGAAGAAAAGTTCAAGTTCTCTTCTGAACTTTACCAAAGAACACACTTCAATTCTAATTTCTCCAAAGAAAACAAAAATCTTCCACTTCAGTTCTTTATTTCACAAAGACATAAAGAAATTTAAAGTTCAATTCTAATTTTTCGTTCGATTCTGAATTTTCTCATTGAAAATGAAATAAGTTATTGATCAATTCTATTTTCCCAAAATAATATAAAATTTTCCACTTAAATTCAGATTTTTCTCAAAGAGATGAAAAATTTAAAATACTATTCCAAATTTTACATAGAAGATAGAAAAGTTCAAGTTCTCTTCTGAATTTTACCAACAAACACAATTCAATTTTAATTTCTCCAGAGAAAATAAAAAGCTTCCACTTCAGTTTTAAGTTCACCAGGACATAAAAAATTTAAAGTTCTGTTCTAAATTTTTCGGTGGAAGATAGAAAAAGTTATATTATGATAGTGATTATTTTCCATGAAGATAAAAATTTTCACTTTAATTCTAAATTTTCTTAAATTCAGTTCCGACTTTTCAGATAGAGATGAAAAAATTTAAAGTTCTGTTCAATATATTTTCTCGGAAGAAGAAAAGTTCAACTTCGATTCTGAATTTTCTCACTGAAAATGTAATAAGTTATTGACCAATTCTATTTTCCCAAAATAATATAAAAAATTTTCCACTTCAGTTCAGATTTTTCTCAAAGAAATGAAAAATTTAAAATACTATTCCAAATTTTACATAGAAGATAGAAAAGTTCAAGTTCTCTTCTGAATTTTACCAACAAACACAATTCAATTCTAATTTCTCCAGAGAAAACAAAAATCTTACACTTCAGTTCTTTATTTCACAAAGAAATAAAGAAATTTAGAGTTCAATTCTAAATTTTTCGGTGGAAGATAGAAAAAATAATACCATACTTGTGAATATTTTCCCGGAAGATAAAAAGTTCTAGTTCAATTTTAAATTTTCTCAACGAAGTGAAGAAAAATTCAAGTTCTCTTCTGAATTTTACCATAGAACACAATTCAATTCTAATTTCACCAGAGAAAATCAAAATCTTTCACTTTAGTTCTTTATTTCACAAAGACATAAAGAAATTTAAAGTTCATTTCTAAATTTTTCGGTGGAAACAAGAAAAAGTAATACCATACTTGTGAATATTTTCCCGGAAGATAAAAAGTTCTAGTTCAATTTAAAATTTTATCAATGAAGTGAAAAAAAATTCAAGGTCTCTTCTGAATTTTACCAGAGAACACAATTCAATTCTAATTTTCACCAGAGAAAATAAAAATCTTCCACTTCAGTTCTATATTTCACAATGACATAAAGAAATTTAAAGTTCAATTCTAAATTTTTCGGTGGAAGATAGAAAAAGTAATACCAGACCTGTGAATATTTTCCCGGAAAATAAAAATTTCTAGTTCAATTTAAAATTTTCTCAACGAAGTCAAGGAAAGTTCAAGTTCTCTTCTGAATTTTCTCAATGAAAAAGAAATAAGTTATTGATCATTTCTATTCACACAAAATAATATAAAAATTTCCACTTCAGTTCAGATTTTTCTCAAAGAGATGAAAAAATTTAAAGTTCCGTTCCAAATATTTTCCCAGGAGAAGAAAAGTTCAACTTCGATTCTAAATTTTCTCAATGAAAATGAAATAAGTTATTGATCAATTCTATTTTCCCAAAATAATATAAAAATTTTCCACTTCAGTTCAGATTTTTCTCAAACAGATGAAAAAATTTAAAATACTGTTCCAAATTTTTCATAGAAGTTAAAAAAGTTCAAGTTCTCTTCTGAATTTTACCAAAGAACACAATTCAATTCTAATTTCACCAGAAAAAATAAAAAGCTTCCGCGTCAGTTTTAAGTTCACCAAGGCATAAAAATTTAAAGTTCACTTCTAAATTTTTCCGTAGAAGATAGGAAAAGTTATCCTATGATTGTGATTATTTTCCATGAAGATAAAAAGTTTCACTTTAATTCTAAATTTTCTTAAATTCAGTTCTGACCATTCTCAAAGAGATCAAAAATTTAAAGTTATGTTCTAAATATTTTCCCGGGAGAAGAAAAGTTCAACTTCAATTCTGAATTTTCTCAATGAAAATGAAATAAGTTATTGATCAATTCTATTTTCCCAAAATAATATAAAATTTTCCACTTCAATTCAGATTTTTCTCAAAGAGATGAAAAAATTTAAAGTTCTGTTCCAAATATTTCCCCGGAAGAAGAAAAGTTCAACTTCGATTCTGAATTTTCTCAATGAAAATGAAATAAGTTATTGATCAATTCTATTTTCCCAAAATAATATAAAATTTTCCACTTCAATTCAGATTTTTCTCAAAGAGATGAAAAAATTAAAAATATTGTTCCAAATTTTTCTTAGAAGATAGAAAAGATCAAGTTCTAATCTGAATTTTACCAAAGAACACAATTCAATTCTAATTTCACCAGAGAAAATAAGAAGCTTACTCTTGACTTTTAAGTTCACCAAGACATAAAAAATTTAAAGTTCACTTCTAAATTTTTCCGTAGAAGATAGGAAAAGTTATACTATGATAGTGATTATTTTCCATGAAGATAAAAAGTTTCACTTCAATTCTAAACTTTCTTAAATTCAATTCCAACCTTTCTCAAAGAGTCAAATTTAAAGTTCTATTCCAAATATTTTCACGGAACAAGAAAAGTCCCAAGACATAAAAAATTTAAAGGTCACTTCTAAATTTTTCCGTAGAAGATAGGAAAAGTTATACTATGATTGTGATTATTTTCTATGAAGATAAAAAATTTCACTTTAATTCTAAATTTTCTTAAATTCAATTCCAACCTTTCTCAAAGAGTCAAATTTAAAGTTCTATTCCAAATTTTTCACAGAAGATAAAAAAGTTCAACTTCGATTCTGAATTTTCTCAATGAAAATGAAATAAGTTATTGATCAATTCTATTTTACCAAAATAATATAAAATTTTCCACTTCAATTCAGATTTTTCTCAAAGAGATGAAGAAATTTAAAGTTCAATTCTAATTTTTCGGTGGAAGATAGAAAAAGTAATACCATACTTGTGAATATTTTCCTGGAAGATAAAAAGTTCTAGTTCAATTTAAAATTTTCTCAACGAAGTGAAGAAAAGTTCAAGTTCTCTTCTGAACTTTACCAAAGAACACACTTCAATTCTAATTTCTCCAGAGAAAACAAAAATCTTCCACTTCAGTTCTTTATTTCACAAAGACATAAAGAAATTTAAAGTTCAATTCTAATTTTTCGTTCGATTCTGAATTTTCTCATTGAAAATGAAATAAGTTATTGGTCAATTCTATTTTCCCAAAATAATATAAAAATTTTCCACTTCAGTTCAGATTTTTCTCAAAGAGATGAAAAATTTAAAATACTATTCCAAATTTTACATAAAAGATAGAAAAGTTCAAGTTCTCTTCTGAATTTTACCAACAAACACAATTGAATTCTAATTTCTCCAGAGAAAAAAAAAAGCTTCCACTTCAGTGTTAAGTTCACCAAGACATAAAAAATTTAAAGTTCTGTTCTAAATTTTTCTGTAGAAGATAGGAAAAGTTATACTATGATAGTGATTATTTTCCATGAAGATAAAAAGTTTCACTTTAATTCTAAATTTTCTTAAATTCAGTTCCGACTAATTCAATTCTAATTTCTCCAGAGAAAACAAAAATCTTACACTTCATTTCTTTATTTCACAAAGAAATAAAGAAATTTAGATTTCAATTCTAAATTTTTCGGTGGAAGATAGAAAAAGTAATACCATACTTTTGAATATTTTCCCGGAAGATAAAAAGTTCTAGTTCAATTTTAAATTTTCTCAACGAAGTGAAGAAAAATTCAAGTTCTCTTCTGAATTTTACCAAAGAACACAATTCAATTCTAATTTCACCAGAGAAAATCAAAATCTTTCACTTAAGTTCTTTATTTCACAAAGACATAAAGAAATTTAAAGTTCATTTCTAAATTTTTCGGCGGAAACAAGAAAAAGTAATACCATACTTGTGAATATTTTCCCGGAAGATAAAAAGTTCTAGTTCAATTTAAAATTTTCTCAATGAAGTGAAAAAAAATTCAAGTTCTCTTCTGAATTTTACCAGAGAACACAATTCAATTCTAATTTTCACCAGAGAAAATAAAAATCTTCCACTTCAGTTCTATATTTCACAATGACATAAAGAAATTTAAAGTTCAATTCTTAAATTTTTCGGTGGAAGATAGAAAAAGTAATACCATACCTGTGAATATTTTCCCGGAAAATAAAAATTTCTAGTTCAATTTAAAATTTTCTCAACGAAGTCAAGGAAAGTTCAAGTTCTCTTCTGAATTTTCTCAATGAAAAAGAAATAAGTTATTGATCATTTCTATTCACACAAAATAATATAAAAATTTCCACTTCAGTTAAGATTTTTCTCAAAGAGATGAAAAAATTTAAAGTTCCGTTCCAAATATTTTCCCAGGAGAAGAAAAGTTCAACTTCGATTCTAAATTTTCTCAATGAAAATGAAATAAGTTATTGATCAATTCTATTTTCCCAAAATAATATAAAAATTTTACACTTCAGTTCAGATTTTTCTCAAACATATGAAAAAATTTAAAATACTGTTCAAAATTTTTCATATAATTTAAAAAAGTTCAAGTTCTCTTCTGAATTTTACCAAAGAACACAATTAAATTCTAATTTCACCAGAGAAAATAAAAAGCTTCCGCGTCAGTTTTAAGTTCACCAAGGCATAAAAGTTTAAAGTTCACTTCTAAATTTTTCCGTAGAAGATAGGAAAAGTTATCCTATGATTGTGATTATTTTCCATGAAGATAAAAAGTTTCACTTTAATTCTAAATTTTCTTAAATTCAATTCCGACCTTTCTCAAAGAGATCAAAAAATTTAAAGTTCTGTTCTAAATATTTTCCCGGGAGAAGAAAAGTTCAACTTCAATTCTGAATTTTCTCAATGAAAATGAAATAAGTTTTTGATCATTTCTATTTTCCCATAATAAATATAAAAATTTTCCACTTCAGTTCAGATTTTTCTCAAAGAGATGAAGAAATACAAAATACTGTTCCAAATTTTTCATAGAAGTTAAAAAAGTTCAAGTTCTCTTCAGAATTTTACCAAAGAACACAATTCAATTCTAATTTCACCAGAGAAAACAAAATCTTCCACTTCAGTTCTTTATTTCACAAAGACATAAAGAAACTTAAAGTTCAATTCTAAGTTTTTCGGTACACAAAATCAGAAAAAAGTTCAATGTTCCTTTAGTACCTACGCAATTAGGCTAAAAATGAAGATATTTATGCACAGTTTCAACTCGATATGGCTAAGTTTGCTAAAGACAAGCTATTTTCGTGCGAAAACACACAAAATCAGAAAAAATGTTCAATGTTCCTTTAGTACCTACACAATTAGGCTAAAAATGAAGATATCTATGCTCAGTTTCAACTCGCTATGGCTACGTTTGCTAAAGACAAGCTATTTTCTTGCGAAAACACAAACATACTCAGAAAAAAAATGTTCGATGGTCATTTATTACCTACGAAATTAGACTAAAAATGAAAATATCTATGCAGAGTTTAAACTAGCTAAGAGTAAGTTTGCTAGAGACAATCTATTTTTTTGAGAAAACACAAACAAAATCAGAAAAATGATAAATAGTACTTTATTCCCTACGAAATTAGGCTAAAAACGAAGATATTTATGCAGAGTTTCAACTCGCTATGACTAAGTTTGCTAAAGACAAGCTATTTTCTTGCGAAAACACAAAAAAAATCAGAAAAATGTTCAATGTTCCTTTAGTACCTACGAACTTAGGCTTAATTGAAGATATTTATGCAGAGTTTCTACTATCTATGTCTAAGTTTGGTAAATACAAGCTATTTTCTTGCGAAAACACAAAAAATAAGAAAAAATGTTCAATAATCCTTTAGTAACTACGCATTTAGGCTAAAAATGAAGATATTTATGCAGAGTTTCAACTAGCTATGGCTAAGTTTGCTAAAGACAAGCTATTTTCATGCGAAAACACAAACAAAATCAGAAAAAATGGTCAATGTTCCTTTAGTACCTACACAATTAGGCTAAAAATGAAGATATTTATGCAGAGTTTCAACTTGCTATGGCTACGTTTGCTAAAGACAAGCTATTTTCTTGCGAAAACACACAAAATCAGAAAAAATTTTCAATGTTCCTCTAGTACCTACACAATTAGGCTAAAAATGAAGATATTTATGCACAGTTTCAACTAGCTATGACTAAGTTTGCTAAAGACAAGCTATTTTCTTGCGAAAACACAAACGAAATCAGAAAAAATGTTCAAAGTTCCTTTAGTACCTACACAATTAGGCTAAAAATGAAGATATTTATGCACAGTTTCAACTATCTATGGCTAAGTTTGCTAATGACAAGTTATTTTCTTGCGAAAACACACAAAATCAGAAAAAATGTTTAATGTTCATTTAGTACCTACACAATTAGACTAAAAATGAAGATATTTATGCATAGTTTCAACTAGCTATGGCTAAGTTTGCTAAAGACAAGCTATTTTCTTGCGAAAACACACAAAATCAGAAAAAATATTGTTAGGTTAGGTTAAGTTAGATTAGGTTAGCCTACGTACGCGCGCATGTAGGTTAGATTAGGTTGGGTTAAGTTAGGTTAGGTTAAGTTACGTTAGGTAAGTTAGGTTAGGTTAAGTTAGGTTAGGTTAGATTAAGTTAGGTTAGGTTAAGTTAGGTTAGGCTAGGTTAGCCTACGTACGCGCGCGTACGTAGGCTAACCTAGCCTAACCTAACCTAACCTAACTTAATCTAACCTAACCTAACTTAACCTAACCTAACTTATCTAACCTAACCTAACTTAACCTAACCTAACTTAATCCAACCTAATCTAACCTATATGCGCGCGTACGTAGGCTAACCTAATCTAACTTAACCTAACCTAACAACATTTTTCCTGATTTTGTGTGTTTTCGCAAGAAAATATCTTGTATTTAGACAACTTAGCCATATCTAGTAGAAACTGTGCATAAATATTTTAATTTTTAGTCGAAATGTATATGTAATATTGTAACATATAACATTTTTTCTGAGTTTTTTTTTATGCGCAAGAAAATATCGGTTCTTTTTAAAAAATATACAAATCTATTTTAAACTGTGAATAAATATATTCATTTTTAGACTATTTGCATAGGTACTAAAGGAACTTTGAACATTTTTTCTGATTTTGTTTGTGTTTTCGCAAGAAAATAGCTTGTCTTTAGCAAACTTAGCCATAGATAGTTGAAACTCTGCATAAATATCTTCATTTAAGCCTAATTGCGTAGGTACTAAAGGAACATTGAACATTTTTTCTGATTTTGTTTGTGTTTTCGCATGAAAATAGCTTGTCTTTAGCACACTTAGTCATAGCGAGCTGAAACTCTGCATAAATATCTTCACTTTTAGCCTAATTGCGTAGGTACTAAAGGAATATTGAAAATTTTTTTCTGATTTTGTTTGTGTTTTCGCAAGAAAATAGCTTGTCTTTAGCAAACTTAGCCATAGATAGTTGAAACTCTGCATAAATATCTTCATTTTTAGTCTAATTGCGTAGGTACTATAGGAACATTGAACATTTTTTTTCTGATTTTGTGTGTTTTCGCAAGAAAATAGCTTGTCTTTAGCAAACGTAGACATAGCGAGTTGAAACTGAGCATAAATATCTTCATTTTTAGCCTAATTGCGTAGGTACTAAAGGAACATTGAACATTTTTTCTGATTTTGTGTGTTTTCGTAAGAAAATAGCTTGTCTTTAACAAACTTAGCCATATCGAGTCGAAACTGAGCATAAATATCTTCATTTTTAGCCTAATTGCGTAGGTACTAAAGGAACATTGAACATTTTTCTGATTTTGTGTACCGAAAAACTTAGAATTGAACTTTAAATTTCTTTATGTCTTTGTGAAATATAGAACTGAAGTGGAAGATTTTGTTTTCTCTGGTGAAATTAGAATTGAATTGTGTTCTTTGGTAAAATTCTGAAGAGAACTTGAACTTTTTTAACTTCTATGAAAAATTTGGAACAGGATTTTGTATTTCTTCATCTCTTTGAGAAAAATCTGAACTGAAGTGGAAAATTTTTATATTTATTTTGGGAAAATAGAAATGATCAAAAACTTATTTCATTTTCATTGAGAAAATTCAGAATTGAAGTTGAACTTTTCTTCTCTCGGGAAAATATTTAGAACAGAACTTTAAATTTTTTGATCTCTTTGAGAAAGGTCGGAATTGAATTTAAGAAAATTTAGAATTAAAGTGAAACTTTTTATCTTCATCGAAAATAATCACAATCATAGGATAACTTTTCCTATCTTCTACGGAAAAATTTAGAAGTGAACTTTAAACTTTTATGCCTTGGTGAACTTAAAACTGACGCGGAAGCTTTTTATTTTCTCTGGTGAAATTATAATTGAATTGTGTTGTTTGGTAAAATTAAGAAGAGAACTTGAACTTTTTTAAATTATATGAAAAATTTTGAAAAGTATTTTAAATTTTTTCATATGTTTGAGAAAAATCTGAACTGAAGTGTAAAATTTTTATATTATTTTGGGAAAATAGAATTGATCAATAACTCATTTCATTTTCATTTAGAAAATTTAGAATCGAAGTTGAACTTTTCTTCCCCTGGGAAAATATTTGGAACGGAACTTTAAATTTTTTCATCTCTTTGAGAAAAATCTGAACTGAAGTGGAAATTTTTATATTATTTTGTGTGAACAGAAATGAACAATAACTTATTTCTTTTTCATTGAGAAAATTCAGAAGAGAACTTGAACTTTCCTTGACTTCGTTGAGAAAATTTTAAATTGAACTAGAAATTTTTATTTTCCGGGAAAATATTCACAGGTATGGTATTACTTTTTCTATCTTCCACCGAAAAATTTAAGAATTGAACTTTAAATTTCTTTATGTCATTGTGAAATATAGAACTGAAGTGGAAGATTTTTATTTTCTCTGGTGAAAATTAGAATTGAATTGTGTTCTCTGGTAAAATTCAGAAGAGAACTTGAATTTTTTTTTTCACTTCATTGAGAAAATTTTAAATTGAACTAGAACTTTTTATATTCCGGGAAACTATTCACAAGTATGGTATTACTTTTTCTTGTTTCCGCCGAAAAATTTAGAAATGAACTTTAAATTTCTTTATGTCTTTGTGAAATAAAGAACTTAAGTGAAAGATTTTGATTTTCTCTGGTGAAATTAGAATTGAATTGTGTTCTTTGGTAAAATTCAGAAGAGAACTTGAATTTTTCTTCACTTCGTTGAGAAAATTTTAAATTGAACTAGAACTTTTTATATTCCACCGAAAAATCTAGAATTGAACTCTAAATTTCTTTATTTCTTTGTGAAATAAAGAACTGAAGTGTAAGATTTTTGTTTTCTCTGGAGAAATTAGAATTGAATTGTGTTTGTTGGTAAAATTCAGAAGAGAACTTGAACTTTTCTATCTTCTATGTAAAATTTGGAATAGTATTTTTAATTTTTCATCTCTTTGAGAAAAATCTGAACTGAAGTGGAAAATTTTTTATATTATTTTGGGAAAATAGAATTGGTCAATAACATTTCATTTTCAATGAGAAAATTCAGAATCGAAGTTGAACTTTTCTTCTTCAGAGAAAATATATTGAACAGAACTAAATTTTTTTATCTCTATCTGAAAAGTCGGAACTGAATTTAAGAAAATTTAGAATTAAAGTGAAACTTTTTATCTTCATGGAAAATAATCACTATCATAGTATAGCTTTTCCTATCTTCTACAGAAAAATTTAGAACAGAACTTTAAATTTTTTATGTCTTGGTGAACTTAAAACTGAAGTGGAAGCTTTTTATTTTCTCTGGAGAAATTAAAATTCAATTGTGTTTGTTGGTAAAATTCAGAAGAGAACTTGAACTTTTCTATCTTTTATGTAAAATTTGGAATAGTATTTTAAATTTTTCATCTCTTTGAGAAAAATCTGAACTGAAGTGGAAAATTTTTATATTATTTTGGGAAAATAGAATTGACCAATAACTTATTTCATTTTCAATGAGAAAATTCAGAATCGAACGAAAAATTAGAATTGAACTTTAAATTTCTTTATGTCTTTGTGAAATAAAGAACTGAAGTGGAAGATTTTTGTTTTCTCTGGAGAAATTAGAATTGAAGTGTGTTCTTTGGTAAAGTTCAGAAGAGAACTTGAACTTCTTCACTTCGTTGAGAAAATTTTAAATTGAACTAGAACTTTTTATCTTCCAGGAAAATATTCACAAGTATGGTATTACTTTTTCTATCTTCCATCGAAAAATTAGAATTGAACTTTAAATTTCTTCATCTCTTTGAGAAAAATCTGAATTGAAGTGGAAAATTTTATATTATTTTGGTAAAATAGAATTGATCAATAAATTATTTCATTTTCATTGAGAAAATTCAGAATCGAAGTTGAACTTTTTTATCTTCTGTGAAAAATTTGGAATAGAACTTTAAATTTGACTCTTTGAGAAAGGTTGGAATTGAATTTAAGAAAATTTAGAATTAAAGTGAAATTTTTTATCTTCATAGAAATTAATCACAATCATAGTATAACTTTTCCTATCTTCTACGGAAAAATTTAGAAGTGAAATTTAAATTTTTTATGTCTTGGGACTTTTCTTGTTCCGTGAAAATATTTGGAATAGAACTTTAAATTTGACTCTTTGAGAAAGGTTGGAATTGAATTTAAGAAAGTTTAGAATTGAAGTGAAACTTTTTATCTTCATGGAAAATAATCACTATCATAGTATAACTTTTCCTATCTTCTACGGAAAAATTTAGAAGTGAACTTTAAATTTTTTATGTCTTGGTGAACTTAAAAGTCAAGAGTAAGCTTCTTATTTTCTCTGGTGAAATTAGAATTGAATTGTGTTCTTTGGTAAAATTCAGATTAGAACTTGATCTTTTCTATCTTCTAAGAAAAATTTGGAACAATATTTTAAATTTTTTAAATCTATTCGAGAAAAATCTTAATTTAATTTGAAAATTTTCTATTATTTGGGAAAAAAGAATTGATCATACAATTATTTAATTTTAATAGGGAAAATTCAGAATTTAAGTTGAGCTTGTTTTCGTCTGGGGACATATTTCTACTATAACTTTAAATTTTTTCATATATTTGAGAAAATGCTGACGTTAAGTGGAATATTTTAGATTATGGTGGTAAATTGGAATTGATCAATAAATTATTTCATTTTCATTGGGAAAATTCGGACTTGAAGTAGAACTTTTCTTCTTCCGGGGAAATATTTGGAACAGAACTTTAAATTTTTTCATCTCTGAGACTGGTCAGAACTGAATTTAAGAAAATTTATAATTAAAGTGAAATTTTTTATCTTCATAGAAAATAATCACAATCATAGTATAACTTTTCCTATCTTCTACGGAAAAATTTAGAAGTGAACTTTAAATTTTTTATGTCTTGGGACTTTTCTTGTTCCGTGAAAATATTTGTAATAGAACTTTAAATTTGACTCTTTGGGGAAGGTCGGACTTGAATTTAAGAAAATTTAGAATTAAAGGGAAAATTTTTATCTCCATTGAAAATAATCACTATCATAGTATAACTTTTCCTATCTTCTACGGAAAAATTTAGAAGAGAACTTTAAATTTTTTATGTCTTAGTGAACTTAAAAGTGAAGAGTAAGCTTTTTATTTTCTCTGGTGAAATTAGAATTGAATTGCCTTCTTTGGTAAATTCAGATTAGAACTTGATCTTTTCTATCTTCTAAGAAAAATTTGGAACAATATTTTAAATTTTTTCATCTCTTTGAGAAAAATCTGAATTGAAGTGGAAAATTTTATATTATTTTGGGAAAATAGAATTGATCAATAACTTATTTCATTTTCATTGAGAAAATTCAGAATCGAAGTTGAACTTTTCTTCTTCCGGGTGCGGCGCATCCTGCGGCGCTTTCCTGCGGTGCCTCCCTGCGGCGCATCCCCTGCGGCGCTTTTCTGACCTCGCGGAACATCCACTGTGGCGCATCCCGTGTGGCGCACCCCCTGCGGCGCTTTCCTGACCCGCGGCGCACCCCCTGCGGCGCATTCCCGACCCGTGGCGCTTCTCGGGCCCGGGGGACCTTTGAGGACCGGGGGAAGGGCCTCTGGGGTCCGGGGTGCCCTTTGGGGGCCGGGGCCTCTGGGGTCCGGGGTGCCCTTTGGGGGTCCGGGGGCCCTTTGAGGACCGGGGGGAGGGCCTCTGGGGTCCCGGGTGCCCTTTGGGGTTCCGGGGGCCCTTTGAGGACCAGAGGAGGGCCTTTGAGGGTCTGAGGAGGGCGTTTGGGGTCCGGGAGACCTTTGGGGGCCCGGGGGCCGTTTGAGGACCAGAGGAGGGCCTTTGGGGGGTAACATTTCAAAATTTTTACTTTTTAGTTTACTTTTTTGCGGCGCATCCCTGCGGCGCATCCTGCGGCGCTTTCATGCGGTGCCTCCCTGTGGCGCATCCCCTGCGGCGCTTTCCAGACCCGCGGCGCATCCCTGCGGTGCTTCCCACGACCTTGCGGCGCATCCTGCGGCGCATCCCTGCGGCGCTTTCCTGACCCGCGGCGCATCCCTGTGGTGCTTCTCTGGCCCGGGGGACCTTTGGGGCACAGGGAGGGCCTTTGGGAGTCCGGGGGACATTTGGGGACCGGTGGAGGGCCTTTGGGGACCCGATGGTCCTTTGGGAGCTCGATGGGCCTTTGGGGGGGCCCGGGGATGGCCTTTGGAGGTCTGGGTGGGCCTTTGGGGGCGCCGGTGGCCCTTTGGGAGCTTGGGGGACCTTTGAGGACCGGGGGCTTCCTTCGGGGTTGGGGTAGAGCAATCGGGGCCCTTTGGGTTGGGGTAGAGGACCTCACAACACTGTTCAATTGAAACTTGTGTATTATAACGACCACACTCAAACCCTCCTCCAAAATCTCTTCAAAATCATATTTTATAATGTCTCTAAGTGTTTCGCCGAAATAGTTCCATAACCTGTCTAAAACAGTTTCGCCCAAATAATCCCTAAACGTAATTCAGCGTGTTCCTTTTGTTTGGCATCTCTGCGCTAATGCATTTCAAATTAATTGGAAACCTTTTCGCGCGCTAAGATCAAAACATTTGCTCGGAAACGATTCTCTTGTTAGAACTCCAAATTAATTCCCCTTTCGTGAATCAATTCTCTATAGAACAACAAATTAATTCCCCTTTTGTGTCAATCAATCAATCATGACATCATGTGTGATCTAACTGTTTCTCGGTGACAATTCTCTTTGGAAATGCAAGGACATTAATTAACTTGACGTCATCTGTCAGACATTAATTAACTGTTTCCGGGAGCCTCATAACATCTGGCTCGAATAACAATAACAAATACTATTTCTGGATCATAACATCTGCATCGAGCGTGCACTTACAACAACAACAACAACATTGACCCCATTAACCACGTGTTCTCTCTAATTACTCTGTTCAAAACAACAACAACATTGACCTTGGCATTTTGCCTCGGAAACAATAACAACAACATTGACATTCGCTGAGAGCGTGCCAAAAACACACCTGGAGAAGGAGGTCATTGACCGATTACGCAATCATTCTCACTAATGACTCTATGCCCATATATGGACTCCTGTCACGAGTCAATAAGGCATCTCTACTGACGACCTAAAACAAATTACCAAAAAGGTCACCTTTTGGCTTTATATCAGGAAGCGGGATCGATATGATTCCTAACTATGTTCCCTCCCCCCCCATCCACGTAATGGTCCAGGATTTTTATCTTGTCCCATGTTTCTTAACCATGAAAACTTTGTATTAAAAGGTATTTGAAGCTGAATGATGTGCTGTGGGGAATTGAAGTGTCATAAATAAGACCTTTTGATTTCTCTGGCTTTCATAAAATAGACGAATATTTAGTTTCAGTAAGAATTTGGTTATATGAAAAGGCTAAGTTCAAAACTAAACTTTTTTGAGTAAACTGAGCTAGGAAAGTAAAGTTTAGATTGAAGTTAGTACAAAGGTGTAGTATAAACGTCAGCAAGATTAAAAAAAGCTATGGCCTAGGGATTTGCTCTAAGGACAGAAGGCTGTTTTGAATATATGAGATATACATAGAATATACGAGAGAGAAAAAAAAGTGCAAGAAGGTCGTAGAATTATGAGCGGGTAAGAATTATCTTTGATAAGGACAAAGTCCCTCTTCTTCGCGAGGCCAATCTGGCTACTCTTTAGGGCAGAACACTAAAAACCCTCATGTGTTTCGTCAATTGTATTCTCCATATCCCCCAGAAAAGTCGCTTTTCCATAATCATTTTCCTCTTTAGATCTCACCTTACTCTTTCTGCTTTTTCAGGAGTCCCCCTTCTTACCCCAATAACATTTTTCACTAAAGATATAAAAGAACTTATCTCCTTCATAATTGAAATTTTAATAAGCAAATCTCCCCTCCCCGTCTTTCCTTTTATATCTCCTTTTTACTATTCGTCGTTTTTTTTTTTTTTTTTTTTTTTTTTTTTTTTTTTTTTTTATATGCTGATGACGGTCACTGTATATGTGATCGAAATATCCAGTATTTTTGTCATTGTTTTTTCACTTTCTAAAAAAGGATTTATCCCTATTTGAACTGTTATTTATCGTCATTGGGCAGTGTGGTCCTCATATCTACGTCGTAGTTTTTTTTTACTTTACATGGGAAGAAAATTCAACACTACTGGGGCTTATGATAGAATTTTGTAACAAAAATTATCTCAACCCCGGGCAAATATTAATGGATTGGCCCAGAACAGGATCTAATAAGAAAGTGTTCTTTTTTTTCATTTTGGCATTTAAAAAATATGGATAACGATTATTAAATTTATATTTATTTGCAGAAAACTGGGACTATTATGGAATAGAAAACCAGCGGAATAAACAAGGACAAACTGATGATGAGTCACAAGTCAATGAAGAAGACACGAATTCCGACGATCCAAATTTTAACGTAAGTAGTCATTTCATCTGTCTCACGGTTAAAGGTTTGTATCTGGCATTTTCATTCTCTGACATAATTGCAGAAAACCCTCTGCTAAGCTATTCTCAAAGGGATAATAATCAAGGCATATCAAGAGAATCGAAGGGAGATTGAGCATACTACTGATCATACAGTGGAGAATAGCTTAGCAGACTATTTACCTCAGACGTATAAATATGTCTAATACGACCTTACGGTGTGTCAGCTACGATTTTTCAGTGATTGCTATTATTTTCAGTTTGTTTAATTATATTTGATTTTTTTTTAATGGTCAGAGTGATAAAGAAAGCAGCACTTATTTCAAAAGTTATTGCAATACTTGGATGGTCAGAACTTTCGTAGCAAGAGGGGTCTTTGAGCAATTTACAATATACCTTTCCCCCATTATAAGTATATCCAAATTTATATTAATAGTGAAGGCTTGAAGGGGTCTACCAATCCTCTTATCGAGACGGGGGGGGTAAGATTTGTTGAGTATTTTGTAATAATTTATTGTTGAATAAATGAACTGAACTGAATGTGCCATAATAAATTTCAGATGTATCTAACATAGAGACTTACCCTAATCGTTTATTAGAATTAAGTGGTTGCCAAGTTGCAATGTTCAAAAGAGTGACACTTGGCTGGTAGAAAAAAAAAATACTTCCACGTGTTAAAGGGAAGCTTTTTTGCTCTTTCCTATTTTAAGAATTACAATTCAATCATGGCTCATTATGTCTCGTCTGGTCTCTTTTCGCTTATTGGAATGCTGAGTGGTTTGGTTTATCTGCCAAACGGTAATAATTAATTTTCGTAATGCCTCTGGGAACTTGTTAATAAATAGTATTTGGATGTCTTTAAATACCAAGGACACTAAAAATGAAATCTAATTCGTTGAATTGGTTAAGTAGAATACGTTTAAAAAAAAAATAAGAAATACCGGGAAATCAAATTTAATGAAAAAGATTTTCGGTGCAGGCATGCAGTTTGAACACTTACCGGGTTTCAAGTTAAAAAAATAAAGAACGTCTTTTGAAGAAAAAATTAAGAAATACCGGGAAATCAAATTTAATGAAAAAGATTTTCGGTGCAGGCATGCAGTTTGAACACTTACCGGGAATCAAATAAAAAAATAAAGGACGTCTGTGAAGAAAAAATTAGGAAATATCGGGAAAGCAGTTTTAATGAAAAAGATTTTCGGTGCAGGCATTCAGTTTGAAAACTTAGCGGGTTTCAAGTTAAAAAATAAAGAACGTCTTTTGAAGAAAAAATTAAGAAATACCGGGAAATCAAATTTAATGAAAAAGATTTTCGGTGCAGTCATGCAGTTTGGACACTTACCGGGTTTCAAGTTAAAAAAATAAAGAACGTCTTTTGAAGAAAAAAATAAGAAATACCGGGAAATCAAATTTAATGAAAAAGATTCTCGGTGCAGTCATGCAGTTTGAACACTTACCGGGTTTCAAGTTAAAAAAATAAAGAACGTCTTTGAAGAAAAAATTAAGAAATACCGGGAAATCAAATTTAATGAAAAAGATTTTCGGTGCAGGCATGCAGTTTGAACACTTCCCGGGAATCAAATAAAAAAATAAAGGACGTCTGTGAAGAAAAAATTAGGAAATATCGGAAACGCAATTTTAATGAAACAGATTTTCGGTGCAGGCATGCAGTTTGAAAACTTAGCGGGTTTCAAGTTAAAAAATAAAGGACGCCTGTGAAGAAAAATTTAGGAAATACCGGGAAATCAATTATAATGCAAAAGATTTTTGGTTTAGGCATGCAATTTGAAAAATGATGAACGTCTGTAAAGAAAATGAGCAAAAATCGTGTAGCTTTAGAAAGTGTAACTTTTCAGATTTTTGTAACAAAAGACAGACACTGCCATTATTTAGCAGTAAATTAGGTAAAAAAAAAGTGACTAAATGAATAAAACTGTGCAAACATTTAACTCTAAAGCCTCGTCTTGATTTACAGCATTCACCCTGCCAGTAGCAGGGCCGGCTTCAAGTGGACAGTTAGTTATAGCTGTCGAAAAATTTGAAAGTTGTTCAGTTATATTGACTGTCCACAAAAAATGCTGCTGGCAGAGTAAATGGTGTCAATCAAGACGATGCTTAACATCTTGTTTCCAAATAGGAATTGAAAATAAATTTACATATCATTGAACAGCTAAAAATCTAAGTTATGCATTATTTTGTAATTAAAATTAATTCAGATTAGACACTTCAGATTATTAGTTAATTGACTTACCAACAGGAGATTTGTTTGAAAGACTAACTAGGCAGTCCGATTCTGTTGTATTATTTACTTGTTTTTTAATGAGTAAGGGGTGGTTGGGAGGTTTGGGTGGTTGTGGTGGCAGGGAGTAACGGGTGGATGAGAGTGGTAGGAAGGAATGGGTGGATGAGGTGGTAGGGTGAATGGAAATGGTAAGAAGGAACGAGTGGATAGGAGGTCCTGGGGTAGGGAGGTAGAAGTTAATTTGGAATTGATAATGTGAAGGAGTTTTATTTTTTCCCCCATTTTTAGGTTATTTAGTTGTTGTTTGTTCGTTTGTTTTTTAAATGGCTAGCCGTTTTACTAAACGCCAGCAAAAACTTAGGTTTTTTCATTAGTGCAGTAGTTGTAAGTTGTGAAGTGTTATAATCATGTTTATTAATAAAGTAAAGTAAGTAAGTAAGTTTAGTGGACTATTCACATATCAATATAATCCTTTTTCTTTTCTGATTTGAAAAACACCGCTTGAAACCAATTCACCATAACATTGTACAAATACTTATGCTTACATCATCTTGAAGACCGACCAAATTAACCTAATAACATCCGCGGTTTCTTGTGAACTTTTTAAGGCTACTTTGTTTAATCATGGGCAATGGTGATGAAATTGGTTTCAATTGTGATAGAATACAAACTTTTATTTTTGTCCGAAATTCTGGTTAGGTTTTACAAAATCTGGTGCTTTCATATTGATAAAATAGGCCTATCACACTGGTTGGTACTTGTTAATTATTTAGAACACACCCAAGAAGTGAAGTTAGGTTAATCCTAATGAAATATAACAAAATATGATGAAAATGCAACACTTATAGTAACAAAATGATGGGAACTAAGCAGAAAATAATGGAAAGAAGGCCGCCCAGAATGCACTGTATTAAATACCTAACCTAAGCAAATACCCATTCTATATATTAAATATTTAATGAAAGTATACCTACAACGTAGTTTCTTCCACTGAGCCTAAGCTAACTGTCTCCGAATACTGATATCTAAACCGGTTTTTGTCAGATCTTGCAGGTCAAAATTCTTGAGTGTGTTCTGAATAATTAACTGGTTCACTTAAACCTAAAAATGTAAACTTGACTTTGATTGGTGCATATGTGCAGTCCTAAAACTGTTTTACATTCTTACGTTACGAAATGACTATGTGAGACAGCTGTAGATATCAAAAAGGTCATATATATCTTTTGTAATTTTGGATCTGAAAAATCCAAATTTTAGAAAACCTTATCAACAAGTCTCGGCGATGAAGCAGTTATACGCATGCATATTTAGTATATTGAAATAAACCCTAGGGCATGCAGAGCTTCAGAAAACCCATGAAAAACTATAACCCAGATCATTAAGGTCAATAGTAAAATGACCCAACACCACAAAAGACGTGAACCACCTGGTAATTTCTGAAGCTGCATCCTCAAGGACAATAAAGGATAAAAGCCTCCAGTACCATTGATGGTGCATAGGGCGTCGTTAGTAATCGACATTTCGATTGCCGGGACTTTTTTACAGCGACGGGTAGCAAGCCTTACGACAGCTGGAATCGAACCCCAAGTCCTTTTTCACCAATCAAAGATAAATCTACAATGCTACCACAGGATATGGATCCACAAGTCGACTATATAATGCAGTGACATGCGTGGCTAAGTCCTTCCTGATATGAGGCAATTTTAAGCTTTACTTTTCGTTGTCTAACAGTGGGCGAGTTCCTCCAATTGTGCTTATAAAATATTTTTCAGACCAAGATATTTAAGTCCATAGATATATGTGAAAAGGTTTTTATTCATATCAAAACCAGAAGCAGACACTTGTCTCATTCATTACATTAATTTGAAAAAAACTACGTTTTCTAAAGAGTTAAAGAGGCTGAGTTACAAGGTCGAACCTTAAAACGTACAGGGATTAGGAGGCACAGTTGGGGGGCTGCCGCCCCCAAACTCCCCGCTTTTGCAACCTTGAAGTAAAAAAAAAAGTTTTTTAAACTGAAAGTAGTCTTTAAGGAGCGACATTAAATCTTAAAACAAACAGAAATTATTCCGTACATGTAAGGGGCTGTGCCCTCCTCAACGCCTCGCTCTTTACGCTAAAGTTTGACTTTCTCACAACTCTTTTTTTTAAACAATAAAAACTTTAGCGTAAAGAGCGAGGCGTTGAGGAGGGCACAGCCCCTTTCATATACGGAATAATTTCTGTTCGTTTTAAGATTTAATGTCGCTCCTTACTTTCAGTTTAAAGAACTTTTTTTTTAAAGGCTGCGAAAGCGGGGGTTTGGGGGCGGCACCCCCCCGACTGTGCCTCCTAATCCCTGTACGTTTTAAGGTTCGACCTTGTAACTCAGCCTCTTTAACTATTTAGAAAACTTAGTTTTTTTAAAATATTTTCTGCACGTTTTTGTACAGTTTATTACTTATTATTGCTTGACTAACTGTTAGCTGATCGTGTCAGGAGTTAAAGTTGGGGGGCTGCCGCCCCCAAACCCCCGCTCTTGAACATTCTTGTGTTAAGGCTTTTAATTCCTGAATACTCAAATCACGTCGTACAGGGTGCCTCCTAATCCCTGTACGTTTTAAGGTTCGAACTTGTGACTCAGCCTCTTTAACAGCCCCCCAACTGTGCCTCCTAATCCCTGTACGTTTTAAGGGTCGACCTTGTAACTCACCTTCTTTAACTATTTAGAAAACGTAATTTTTTTCAAATAATTTGAGTAGCAAAATGAGTTAATTTTATTAAGTTTAAATTCAGTATATAAAAAATTTGCTCTAACGGTAACCCGAAGCCGAGTTTTCCTCCTAACAATTTAGAGTATCAGCCAAAGGACTAATGAGACACAATTGTACTTGTTTTTTAGTAAATAGTATCTATTTTCGACGCAAACAAATTCCCACAAAACTTGATATTTGGTTTTTGGAAAACAGGGAAGGAGTGATCAGATTGAGCTGAAATTTCGAGGATGAGCTACCAGGCCCCAGAAAAGATTATTCTCTAAATTTCAGCCCTATCAGACAACGTAAAAGGGGGTTTGTGGTGGGAAAAATTAACAGGGGCTATTATAGGAAAACGAGGTTTTTCGTAAATGTAAATTCGGGGGATAATTTTTTCGGTCTGAAAGTATCAAAAGGCCCTAACAGGTCGAATTCTGCTTCGAATGAGTTCTCATTCACCCGGACCAGTTGCCAACTGTGGCCTGTAGGCATGGATAAGAAAAAAAAAGAAATGATGATGAATTTTAAGTGGCTATATTTGGTTTTTTGAAAACAGAGTAATAGGCTGGAGCTGAGGATAGTTTCGAGGATAAGCTCCCGGGCCCTAGGAAAGCTTAACCTCTAAATTTCAGCCCAATCGGACTACGTTAAAGGGGGGCTGTGGTGGGAGGGTCGAAACTTCCAGCCCAGTTTACCCCATGAAGATAAAGTCGGAGGAGGATGAAATTTTGCAAGTTTCTTAGTTTGAGCTTGGGCTGCAAAATGCGATTACCGCCGTCTCTCTGCGACCTCTAGGACCTGAAATCGCTTAACATTGTGGTGGGTCGCCTCTTTATAGAGGCACAAGTGTGCCTCCTTGATTAGTTAGACTTTCCTCACTAAGGGCTAAACGCACAAATATATATATGGTTCTATCGCGAATCCGGAAGACATCATGCTGACAGTTAGGTCATCTAACATTACCATATATAATATGCGGAATGGAACCACAATGCGGAAGGCTTTACACAATTTCCTATCAAAACACTACTCTGAGTATATGTTCTATTACCTCCACGTTGGCTGAATTGGTAATTTCTATGATAAAATTTGTAAACTTTAATCTCTTTGAAACGCTATGGTTGTTTATCTAGGTTTATGCTATATCAATAATTTCTAAAAAAAAAAAAAAAGGTTGAAATGTAACAGTTCTCATTGGAATTTCAGTTTTGCTAATTAAGGTAGAAAACCAAGAAGGTTTTCAGCTCACCACCACCTTACTCGGATTGAAATCCACATTGAATTCGAATGTGAAGAACGGATTGAGTTCTCTCATTGCTAAGGAAACTGGAGCTTTTCCTTTGTTCCTTTCTTGGTAGGTATATTATAAGGTCGACACATGGCAGAAGAATTAACAACTGAAGAAAAATAAATGCTTACCTTCTTTTTAACGGTGATCAATATACCATGGAGAGCTGATTAATGTATATTGCACCGTTTTTTTTCCAGATGTAGGCAATAGTAAAATTGTTCCAGATGAAGTGTCTCCAGGTGTAGCCAAATAGCCAATATAATAAACAGCACAGCTGTTTATTATAAATATAATAAACAACACTAACTAATCAGCACAGTCATAAAGGGTGTGTACCGGCAATAACTCGGATAATTTTTCGAACGAATTTTTTCTAGCCTGATTTCCAGATCTGGCAGAACTTCAGTCGGGTCACGCAAATTATACGAGCTCAGGAGACAAGTGTTTCAGATACTTGCAATAAACTGATCGAAGTTTCATTTTTTCTGTTGCCGTTAACCAATCCCATGGCGGTGAGATATATAGAAGATGTGGCAATGCACCGCTGAATAAAGTCGTGATAGCACTTTTCTATTGTAACTATACTTGAGTGCTGCTAACTTAGCATAACTAACTCGAATTGCAGTAGATACATTTTCGATAATCAGGGTCCCAGAACTGAGGATGCTAGAGCCATACGTAACGCCAAGGTACTTAAATTGATGCCCCGAAAATATTTTCATTGCATTAATGATGACATAAGGCTCAATTCTAAATATTAGACTACGCGAGGGCAACTGCGGATAAATAACCATGAACCTGTTCACTTTGAGAATTATAACCATTCAAATCATTGTATGTTCCTGTGGTGATTCGCTATTTCTTTTTATATTTTGTGGTCAGGACGTGATAATTTATAATATTGCAGTAATTTATGCAACAATTCAGGTTTACACTTGACATGGAGCCTAATCTGCCTCTCACAACTCCTAGGTGTCACCCTGGTTCCTAGAAGAAAAAATGCGTAGGACTTTTAGGAGGAGGGGGTAGGATATGGTAACAACTATAATTGCATTGAGAATCTATTAATTCATGTAGAAAAACGTTAATTTAGCATCAGGGGCGCAGCTAGGGGGACTCCTCCCCCCCCCAAAAAAAAAGGGATCATAATTTAGCTTATGTGTCCGCATTTTATCGGCTCACTGGACGATTTGGTCGGCACATTCTTTATATCCTACCTCCAAACTCAAACCCTAGCTTTGTCCCTGGATAGCATAGTACTAATGTTAACGAAAGGCAACAAGCAAAAAATGAAGAGAATCTTTTTTCGAATTGAAACAATTTATTAACTTGAACAAAATTTAATATGACAATAAATCCCACTAAAGCTGAAAAAAAAGCTTTAAAAAGAAGGAAAAAAAATAGAAATGATTAAATCAGAAAAATCCTTCTCTCGTACCTTATACGTCACTAAATTAATGATTTTTTTTGCGCAAAATTGTGTAGCAAAATATACCAAAAGTAAAAGACATCATAGAATGTGGACATTTTGTTAAGTTAAGTAATACATTTATCAAAGGTGATCGTATACTTTGGTAACGTTAAAGTTAAGAACAATAGAAGCAGATCATTATTACGATACCTGAAAGTCCCCCCACCCCTTATTTTTGAAGACTGTTGACACCTAACCAAAATATAGACTTATAACTTCATCAATTGATTTACAAAAAGGGCAATTGTTCTACTTCTGGAACTTGCATGTTTTTTTTTGTCCAGAAACTTTTACCAAAAAATTGTAGACAATTTTATCGAGTTTTTTTAGTGAACAAACGTGTATTTACTAAATAGGCTCTATTTAACTAAATTTTGGTGCCAAAAAATAATTTTGTTCAGGATCTTTTTTTTTTTTATTCTACAATATAAATTTTTCATGAAATGTTAAGAGCTACATTAAGCCTGAGAGGAGCAGAAATAAAGTCAAATAGTAATTCAAGGGTAAAATGAACATAAATCATCAACAATAAACAAATTAAACCTTAAACGAACAGAAATTACAATTAATAATTGAGTCAAACTTAAAACGAACAGAAGCTGTCAGAAATAGGAGTAGGCCTAATGTCCCCCTATTCCTTCTACATCCAGAACGTCATTTGTGCTTTACTGAAAATAATTTTATTTCGAGCTGTGTTTTGTTTGCCATAACATAAACAAGAAAAATTACTATAATAATTCTGAAACGAACGAATGAAATATAGATTTGCAGTTAAATATATGTTGATATTCAATCCTGAAAGTCTCAGCAATTTTGAACTTATTAATGTTACAAAAGAGAAAACGTTTAAAGTTTTTTTTAGTAAAGAGCAAATGAATAAAACACCTTTGGTCCTCAGTTTTATAGATAATGAGCAAGCGTTCGATTCTGTTGATAGAAGAGCTTTAGTAAAGGTTTTATCCTTGCATTGTATACCAGACAAATATATTAAAGTGTTTAGTGCTATGTACGAGAATAACACTGCTGCGGTTAACGTAGGAAATGAGGTTAGCAGCTGGTTTTGTATTAAACCAGGAGTTACACAGAGTTGTGTTCTATCCCCCTTTATATGGATTATTTTGATGGACTTCGTATTAAGGAGCACAGGAAAGGCAATGGGAGACCATAGAATCAAATGGGGAGGAAAGGTCTCATGGACTTAGATTATGCTGATGATTTGTGAGCAAAAAGTGATGATTTGATGAGGGAAGTGTGAGCAAAATGAATGAACTTTTAGAGGTTTTGCGAGTTCAGAATGCTAGAATAGGTTTGAAAATTAATGTTAAGAAGACTAAGTCACTAAGGCTAGGAATAAGTGAAGATGAAAAGGTGACGTTTTGGGAATGATGGAGTGCTGCTTCCTGATGCCTTGAAAAGTACGTCGTCACACTTTATTTGTCTAGTGGGAAGATATCTTGATGAGTATTTTGCAAAAAGAAGAGAGTAGTGTTTATTTTATTTTTATTTTTTTCTTTATTATTGTGACGAGTGCTGTAATTTGTTAATCTTGGTATGTTATTTGTGTGCATGGCCACATTTTGACTTGAAATACACGTTATCTTATCTTATCGTTGGGTAAGGAAAAGATTGATCAGGTGGGCAGCTTCACTTACCTTGGTAGTATTATTAGTATAGACGGTGAGAGCAGTGAAGATGTTAAAAGTAGAATAGCCAAGGCTCAGGGTGTTTTTTCACAGTTAAAAGAAGTTTGGAAGAATAGGAAGATAAGTCTGCAAGCCAAGATTAGAATATTAGAACCTACAGTGATGTCAGTAGTCAAATACGGCTCTGAAGCATGGGCGCTTCTAAAAGCGGATGAAGATTTGCTAGATGTTTTCCAGAGAAATTGCTTAAGGATTGTTCTGGGTTCCCGGCTGACTGACCGTATTTCAAACAATAGGCTGTACGAAAAATGTGGTTCAATACCGCTCTCTGGGGCTATAATGAAAGAAAGGTTAAGGTGGCTAGGGCACGTTGTGCGGATGAAGGATGGCAGATTGCCGAAGATTGTTCTTTTCGGCCATCCGTCTAGGGCTAAACGGAAAGCAGGTCGTCTTTGTCTGGGTGGGAGGACGTCATAAAGAAAGATTTAAAGGAACTGGGAACTTCGTGGGAGGGTGTAAAAAGGGAGCCTTTGACTAGATTGGGATGGAGGAGAAGCGTGCGTAGCTGTTTTGGCCTCAGGCGGTTTGGTGCTACGGTGACTTATTAGTAGTAGTAGTAGTTTCAAAAGTCAGGGGCACTAAAACTTTCATTTTCCGATTGAATGAGCCCCCATCAAAATTTCTACTGCTACTCCTTCCATACAAAGTGGCATAAGAAAAATATAATAATACATTGAAGCTTTATTGCTCTTTACTTGTAGCGCTGCCTATGACTGTGTCGGTTAAGTGTGTTATGGCGCCAGGAGGGCGCCAAATGGCGCCTTCCAGGTGTGGTTCAATACCGCTCTCTAGGGTTATAATGAAAGAAAGGTTAAGGTGGCTAGGGCACGTTGTGCGGATGAAGGATGGCAGATTGCCGAAGATTGTTCTTTTCGGCCAACCGTTTAGGGCTAAACGGAAAGCAGGTCGTCTTTGTCTGGGTGGGAGGACGTCATAAAGAAAGATTTAAAGAAAATGGGAACTTCGTGGGAGGGTGTAAAAAGGGAGGATTTGACTAGATTGGGATGGATGAGAAGCGTGTGTAGCTGTTTTGGCCTCAGGTGGCTTGGTGCTACGGTGAGTTATTAGTAGTAGTAGTAGTAGTTTCAAAAGTCAGGGCCACTAAAACTTTCATTTTCCGATTGAATGAGCCCCCATCAAAATTTCTACTGCTACTCCTTCCATACAAAGTGGCCTAAGAAAAATATAATAATACATTGAAGCTGCATTGCTCTTTACTTGTAGCGCTGCCTATGACTGTGTCGGTTAAGTGTGTCATGGCGCCAGGAGGGTGCCAGATGGTGCCTTCCAGGTGACCATCCTCCGCCCCCCCCTAAGGGGGGGGGGCTTAGGAAAATTTCTTTGTTGACACTGAGCTCTCCATTTTTATCCCAGATATGTGAAAAGTATGTATTGTCAAGTGTACCCTTCATTTGAAATATGAAGTACTGGGAATTCGTGTCAAATTTACTTATTTTCGTAATCCTCTACCTTTTTTAGACATTGAAGGATAACTGTTAACCCTATACTCCTCCATGGTTAACGACTGTACGGAATGTTTTATGCTATTTTTTTGTGTTCAATAACGACATTTTGTTTTATTCAGATGGACGCTGATTACGACCCCAGGGCAAATTTTCAGAAAGAAGTATTAGAGATGACCTCAAAGAAGAAGAAAGGAAAGAAGCAGTCTGCTTTTGCAAAAGTACTTGAACAATATAAACCTGTTTTTGATCCAAAACAATTTGGATCCTACGACGAATATCTCGAAGAATATTACAAGCTAGACTATGAAGATATTGTTGCGGATATGCCGGTACGATTCAAATATAGGAAAGTGGTATCCAACGATTTTGGACTTACAACAGAAGAGGTATTAATTATCTCTCTTTTTTTTTCTCCCAATCCAAGGCAAGTCTACCAATGATAGAAAATTTTTGTGGTTTTATGGTTGAGCAACCCTGACAATTTGTGGCTAAAATTGCCTGAAAAAAAATGACTTATTTATGTTGAGTGCTCAAAGTAAATAAATCCTTTCTCTCTCTGAGGCATCATTTCTTGGGAGGTACTTCAGGCTATTGAAAACCACTGGTCAATACAATGAGCAGCTTTTGTAAAGAAATTCATAAAAAGCATTTCTTTGGGCTCAGTGTCGAGATTTGAACTTCCAACGGATATGGTAACATGGTGAACAATAAAAGCAAGGATCCTCCCGCGCGAAAAGGCTGGGTGTTATTCTTCCTTCTTAGAACCTGTCATCATTCAACTCAATTATCCCTCTGCACAATTCATTCTTTAGGCGTATTGCCTAATATGGTTGTTGAAAATTTGCCGGGATTTCTGGCCCCACTCCACATGATCCAAAGTAGGGCCTTAATGGTAATTTATTGTACTAAAATCTCTTCAATCTCTAAGTGACAGATTTGGAGTGACATTAATTACCGCTGTCTATAAGTACATCCCCAAAGATCCCTCTAATTAGCTGTTTTTACTTGTACTGTCATTTATCAAGCTAATACGTTAAACACGCGGAAACACGGTACGGTCGCACTACGTACAAAAGGAGGCACACCGCACTAAGTGCTTGACGAACATCTTTCTGGAATTAGCTAATAGTCGCTCTGCTATACATTTAACCGTAAGATATTTATAAATATATTGTGTAAAATTTAAGAATAAATCAAACCTCTAGAATAAATAAAAAATACATCATCAACTATTTATTCGCTTTTAAATAAACAGGCTCAGATTCGTCGGATCCAAGGCGCGGTATTTCAACCAGTCTATAATGAATAGTGCTAAATAAAATTTTTTGGTTGAGATCATAGTAACTAAAGAAGCTATCCATAAAAAATAAGGCTAATTCATATATGAGTTATATATGTTGCCTGGAATCACCTCAGGGTCTGAAACAAATCTGGACTATTAGTCTTGCTTTTAAAAAGAACAATAATAAAATAAAACTGTGAAACTATTAACCCATAGAATAAATAAGGCCATGCAAACCGCAAAGTGGAGGCTTTTCCACACCACTCACCTGAAGTTCCGTAATCTTTACACTTTATACTATTTCAAATAGTGTCTTTCTAATTCCCCTAAGTCTAAAGATTATTACTATTTCTCTAAAATTCCCTTTATTTTTCATATAATTGGTCTGTTTTGTTTTGTTTTTTACACCTGTATATAATTCTTCTTTTCGTAAAATAGTTCCCGTTCATGTATATAATAGTCCCAAAGTAGTTCCTAAAATAGTTCTCTTTTCATGAAATGAGAAAGAAAGTAATATAAAAAGCTTCTCAATTAAATTTGGGCCCGATCGATCATTAATTTCCGTTGTTTTGAATTCCTACAATGAGTTGTTTAGGCAACAGGCATATCTCATTTTTAGTTCTTAGAATTTATGACGGTGTTACTGTGAATGTCCGAAATCTGGTTAATGTCGACATTCACAGGTGAATGTCCGAAATTCCTTTTTCTTTGCTTCGATTCAATTCGCTTTGCGAATTAGCTTTTTCATTCTTTTGCAAGCTTTGATGGTAAAAGTTAAAGTTAGGTTAGGTTCAGTTAGGTTAAATTAGACTATAAATCTTAGAAATGGTTTAAAAACCCAACCTAACCTGTCACCATCAAACCTTGCATAAAACTCGAAAAGTTGAGTGACAACGCTGACTAAATCCAAGGAGAAAAAAGATTATTTTGGACATTCAGCGGACAGCGGTGAATGTCGACATTCACTAATTTCCGACATTCACTAATTTCCGACATTCACCATAACAACGATATACGTTTTCAAAGTGTTGATGAAATCGATGTTGAATGCTTTTGGCACTGTTTTGCAAAGTCGAAATGACAAAAATATCAATGCATTCCCTTTTCAATTTCACTGCATTATTTTCCAAATAAAACTTTAGCTACAAAATTAGAAACTTAGAAATAAATTCTTTGATACACTCCATTTCTGCTTTATGTTGCATGTGCTAGTTTTGGTATGTTATTTTTCTGCCCTCCTATGGTTTTAAATCAACGAAAAAAGGAAATTTTACTATTGGTCCATAGCTGAGATTCAATTCTATCCATTTATCGAAATACATTTTTTAATAGGGTATACAAGGTATTTTGGATTATAAATACGTTAAAAATTGGTTGTGATTCGTTGAAAAAAGGACAATTTTCCTAATTTGTCTGTAAGTTTTGATCCTTCTCTAAGAAAAAGTCTAAAAAATATAATAAATCTGACTCGGTGCATGGACTAGTGAATGCAATGATACAAGCATCTTGTCGAGTTAGTATAAATTGCAGCTACAGATTTGTCCCAAAATTGCTTGTTTCAGAGTGAACATATACATTAATAATGACCCCGAAAAACATCTTTTAATAAAAATCTGCTCTCCGTCGTTCTTGTTTTCAATGTCTCAAAGAAAGAATTAGAGTTGTCAATCTAATACTTCCCTGCAAAGTGTAAGAGAATCATCTCTATTTTTCTCGCTTTTAAGTCGATATTGACCTTATGAATTTGGAGGAGTCAGTTTAGATTATTGCCGAAATTAAAATCCCTCCTTACTTAGAATAAATCGAAAATTCTAAAACAAACCTGATAGATCTTAGCTAATCCTTCTTTTTCAAGCATTAATGCGTCTTTTCTTTTGGTGTTTCTTTTTTTTTTTTTTTTTTTTTTTGACCCAGTAATTTGGTCTCATTTATAATCTGGCAAAGGTTTAAGAAACACTTTTCATTTCTTGAAGTTGGGATTTACAAAATAAAGAGAACATTGAAATTTGTAGGCTTTTTTGCGTGTATTGGATTAAGAACACTTCTTGGCTACTAATTAAAGAAAAAAAAAAAAGTTTTTTTTACTAAAAGTAAGGTGCAGCATTAAAACTTAAATTGAACAGAAATTATTACGTATGTCAGGGGGGTTGCCTTCTCCTCAATACCTCGATCTGTACGCTAAAGTTTGACTTTTGTTCCATTTATTTAAGAATGACTCCTGAAACACAAAGGCCGTTTAATTAGAATAACAAGTTTTTTTTTAATTTATAGAAAAAACTTTAGCGTAAAGAGCGAGGTATTAAGGAGGGGGCAATCCCCCTCATATACGTAAGCATTTCTGTTCGTTTTAAGTTTTAATATTGGTCCTTACTTTCAGTTGAAAGAAACTTATAGTTAAAAACTTATCAGTTGAAAAATATACTGTATACTTAGCCATTAGCCAATGCTATATGTAAACAATGGGCAAAGTTCATAGCTTGCAGCCCCTCCTCCGGTGGCTGTGGGGAGTCTATTCATCCTAAAAGACATATGTATCAGATCTTTCGACTATGCTGAACAAAATAGCTACCTCAAAATTTTGATTGGAAGACTTTGGGAAAAGAGGCACGGAAAGGGGGGCTAGCTGCCCTCCAATATCTTCGGTCACTTAAAAAGGACACTAGAACTTTTGATATCCGGTCAAATAAGCCCTCTCCTGGTCATCGGATCATTGGTTCGATACGGTCACCCCTGGGAAAAACAAACAAACAAATAAACAGGCATCCGTGATCTTGCTTCTGACAAAAAAAAAATGCAAAATTCCACATTTTTGTATCTAAGAACTTGAAACCTCTTCAGTGGTTTTCTGGCATGCTGAATCTGATGGCGTGACTCTCATTAAGATCGCTCAATGATCTAGGGGTGTTTCCCCTTTTTTCTAAAATTGGGCAAATTTTCTCAGGCTCGCAGCTTTTGATGGTTAACATTAAATTTGATGAATTTTGTATATTTTGAATAAGCATCGAAATTTGGCATCGAAATTTGATTCTTTTGATGTATCCATTTCTATCAGGACTGTTTCTTATAGTTTCGGTTACTATTGAGCCATATCGCCTTTTCCTTACAGTTCGTTGTCATGAAGTGTTTGATAAGGTCCTTGTGTCGGCCCTGATGTGTGTTGCTACAGTTAAGTTCGAACTCGTGAGTCCCGTGCTGTGTGGTATTTTGGTAATGTGACCATAATTCCGAAATTGGGATGTGAAACATCACCCGAGATTTAGTAAATTTTTTCACATTTAGAATGTCACCGAATTTACTAATGTTTTTAGTCCAAACAAGCACGTTCGCAGGATTTTTGTTTATTGTGGGGGGGGGGTGAGTAATAAAAAACGGGGAAGGGGAGCCGATATTGAAAAACACTAATTTAATTTATAATCTGAATAAGGATTACCCATATTTTTAAATCAAATTTTGTATTCTGGGGGACCCGACCCCATTTTCTACCCCCCTCCCTGCATGTGCCCCTAATTCCAGAATCATATTATTTTGCCCTAATTATTGCTTTGGTTTTTAGATTCTTGCTGCACGAGAAAAAGAGTTGAATAAATGGTGTAGTGTCAAGAAAACTTGTCAATACCGTGCTGAAGAAGAAGAAGAAATGGACGTTATGGCATTTAGGAAGAAGGCGAGCAATATTTTATTCAAAAAGAAAATATTGCCATCTGTTTTTGAAGAGTAAGTCACTTTCAGTACGGATTATTTCTTTATTTTTATGTTTAAGGAACATGTTTTTTATGTTTAAGGATTATGTTTTAGGTTTAAGGAACATTTTAAGGTTCTGAGAGGAGACTTGGTTCCTGTCGTCACTCTCTCTCCCTCTCTCTCTGATTTTTTTTTACGTTTCTGTTAATGGAACGTAAAAACGAATGACTTTCTCCCTCTGTCTTTACTTCTTTGAATATTTAATTATACTCGGTTTTCTTATAGAAATGTTGAAGAAATCTTGGAAAAAGAGCAAGAAGAAAAACGGCAAAAGAGAAAGAAGAAGAAGAAAGACCAATCAGCTTCAGAAGAATTAACGATAACAGGGGAAAATGAAAACCCGAAAGAGCCACCGAAAAAGAAGAAGAAAAAGAAAAAGAAGGGACAAAAGGGTGAAAAGGGGGAGACAGGTTTAAATACAGACAACCATAAAGTTGAAATGGATCTAGTAGAAAAAACCGCAAACGTTGTTGAGAATAAGCATAAAATGGAAAATAAAAATGCTGCCAAGTCTATTGAACCGAGTGCTGAGAATAAAGTTATTTCTGCTGGAAATAGCAGAAATAATAAGAAAATCAAGAAAAAACTGAAGCGACCTGATGTAGAAAATCAGGTGATAAGTGAATCAGCTGAGTCTGTTAATGTGGAACCTTCTAACGAAGCCGATATGAAGAAGGACAAACTGCAAAAAGTGTCACAAAAGAATAAAAGAATTAAAAAAAAGAAGAAAGAAGATTTCAGTATGGGCCTAAGTGATGATAGACTTAAAGCGTATGGATTTAATCCGAAAAAATTTAAAAATTTCCAGAAATATGGAAAGAAACCATAAAGAAAAAGGAGTATCTGATCGTTTATTGTTGAAAATAAATGGTTCAAAACTGTTTGTTCTCCATATGTTCTTATTTTGGATACATTAGCTTGACCCTGGCATTTTAGCATCAGTTTATTACAGGAGGGGGGGGGCAATATCTTCGGGTCCGATGACTCAAAGTGGATACAGCGCGCGATTTTTCTGTTTTTGTTTTTTAATTGATATGAGAAGTTTAATTCTAAAAAATTATAGTGGGGAGTCCACGAACAAATTTTGTTCCCAGTCTTGGCTCTTGCATCCAGAAAGTTATTTACTAAATAATAACAGTTTATTTACGTTTAATATTTTATATTTAAGTTAACGCTAGACTTACCCAGACATTCTGTTAGGGGGGGGGGGTTGCTACTACCAAAAACGCGTATGTTGTGTAGTTCTCATTTAATATTATACAATTATTTTGGGCAAAACTAAAAGGTAATGAAGTCACAGTAACCAGGCTAATGCGCATTTTAAAGAGCCAGTTTCTAGTTGTTTTTTTTTTTAACTTTTTTTTTTCAATTAAAAAATACTTTCAAATTTAGCAAAATATGTCCTGTGGTGGGGCATTAGGTTTGATCTCAGCTTGGTGATATGGGAACCAGAATTCGAATTCAGCTGTAGTAACACACGGCAAGCCGATGCAAGGACCTTATACCAGTCAAGAAGCATCGTTAATGCAATGCTACATGCACAAGTTATCAAAATACAGTGTTTTTTTTTATTATTTAGGACAGTCTGTATCACAATAATACTCAGGAGCGATGGGGCTGGTCATCCCACCTCTCGGGTATGCCCCTGTCTGTTATCGTAATTCTTTAGGGTTTAACCAACGAAGGATAATTCCACTTTATGACATTTTTACGAAGAGCATCTTCGGAATGAAACTATTCCTATCTAATCAATAATTGGAAGGTGAAGACTTGGGTTTCCCCGTTTTGCTTGCTTTATCGTGACGACTGACTCATATCTACCTTCTACCTCGCTTAAAGGCTTAGTATGCTCAGGAAGAGGCCATCACGGCCTGCTCCTTCTCTTAGGTTCTAGATCAGTTTTGCCTTATCTTAGCCTCATGATTAGACGAAATGTAACATATTCGCTATGTCACTGATTACCAATTAACAATGGCTAAAGGACACAAAATTGAGTTTCTTTTTATCTCTATTTACCAAACTTCGGCGTTCTCTGCGTTCATGCCTAATAAGTGAACAGTTCAGAAGCTAATTTGACCAAGTCCGCGACCCAAAGATTTGTTATTCAGTTGAATCCCAATCTCTTTTGGAAATTTTCCTGTAATTTATCTTTACTTTATATGTGTTTCAATGTCTAGTGGGTTTTAAGATAGAAACTTAGAAGAGGGTGGGATTTTGATGGACATGCATTTAGTGGAATGCAGTAATTAACACAGAAAGCCTATTTTGTAATAGGTTCGATGTTCGGCACTGGCGCTGCGACTTGGTGCTGCAATGAGTTGAGTTTTTAGTAGTCCATAATCAAATCATACTCTAAAAACATTATTTTGGGTATAATGATAAAAAAGGGTTTCGCATTTTTATTTTCTTTAGTTCTTACTTCAAGATAGTCCATCTAACCGTATACAAAAGTTGAGACTCACTTAAAAGCTTTAACGTTAAGACCTTATAAAATGTAAGGCCTGGACTTGGTCATGTTGACTCAACTCAAGTAAGGTATTGTCAGTTAGGTTAGGAATTTTTTTCAAAATTCTTTTTTGGAAAAAATAAAACCTATAAGAGTACTAAAACTGACAATTTAAATAATAAAGGAAACTTTGAAAAAAGGAAGAAATATTCCCCTCTATTACAAATAAAGTCCACTCTAACATGGTTAGCTGATCCGGCTGAGTAATGTAAAGAAAAACTATATTATTTGCCTGTGTCTTCTCTTTTATTTCTGCCCTCCTCCTTCTCTCATAGATTCCTACATGTTTTCCTCTTCCTAGGTCATAATTTTTGATTGTTTTTATGTCTATAAGAGTCAACCAGCCTTGCAATCCATATCAAGTGATGAGCTAAAACGCATCTCAGTCTTTCCCATTTTTGGGTAAATTGCGACAAATCACACACAACTGTTACGTCAGTTCTTTACATACAACCGTCTATTTACGCAATTTTTGATCATGTGGATACGCTCTACCAACTCAAGAGTTTTTCTCAAAGAATAGGATAAACTTATAAAAGTAGAAATTGGTGATAGTGTCGAAAAGAAAAATCAACAACTTCATGTAGCACTTAACGATTTTCTTTGAGCCAAAACGGTTGTTTTCAGCTACTTTAAAATGCAGGGGAGGGGGAAGCTTTTATCAGTAGGCCTAACAGCTTAAAGTCAACTAGCCTACTTAATCTTCCATAGTTTTTCTCAGCTAATCTAGGCCTACTCTGTACAGACTAGATTTTGGTTCAAAATAATGTTTGGGAACAAAACAAAAATGCGCATTCCTTATCACTTTCACAGAAATTTCAGCTTTAATCCTATATTATTATCCACTATCCAATTTTCTTTAAAAACTTCTATTTTGTTAAAAAATTCATCAGACGCATTATGCGTATTATGTTAAACTGCCGTGGATTCCACTTTTATAAGTTTTATTCTCTTTGGCTTTTTCCTTTATGGTAGCATTCACTTTCTTTTTTAGATAAAATGTGAAGTTTTACTTGCTCTAGGTTTATGGAAGGGTTTGCCTTTGGGCGTATCAATCAATCAATCAATCAACCTTTTATTTTTAAATAAATGAACAAACGAAACAATTAACATGAACATTTCCACTCAAAGCAATGCTTGTACGAGTCACACCCGATATTGGTAAACAAATTTATATCACACAATGAAATGAAAAGAGAAGAGCTGATAACATAAGAGAGGGATAAAGAATTAGAGAGGAAAGAATTGAGACGAGGTGGAGTGAAAGAAGGAGAGTGAGAGGATAAGATACAAACCAAAAATTGAGACATTAACTCATGCATTATCCAATGCTGTGTAAGACAGGTCTCGTATTTGGAGTGTGCCAAAGGATTTTATGGATTTAATAGATTCATTAATTGAGTTCCATACAGAAATACTTCTATAAACTGGAGAGTGTTGAGACCTTGTAAGCCTTCTTCTCGGTAGCATAAAATTGTACTTGTTGCAGCGGAGACTTCATCCTCGATGAATTGTGCTACAAAGTTTGAAGTACCTGGAAAGACCTTGAGGAATTCTATTCGATATTGCCGAGTGTGCTAAACGCAGATTACTAACGTTGATTATCTCTGTTATATCTATTGTTCCAGTGTCTCTGTATAGGTTCGTTGAGGGGTATAGCCTGGGGAGGCAATATGTGGCCTTGACTGCACGGTTTTGTGATCTCTTTAATGATATTAGATGAGATTGGAATGTATTGTCCCAGACAGAACAGCAGTAGTTCAAGTAGGGGAAGACAAAAGCATTATAAAGCATTTTCATCATATCAGCACTTAGAAGCAGGCTAGCTCTATGTAACATTGTTGTTTGCCGTGAAACTGTTGAAGACAGCTGGGATATGTAATGTTTGAACGAAAGAGAGGAATCTACAAATACACCAAGGAACTTTGTGAATGGTCTGAGGAATGGGATTTCCATTGATTGACAGTGCGACATTGTGAGACAATAAGGAGTTTGAAGGAGCATGATGCAGCTTTTTGTAGCATTTACCTGCATTTTGTTACGAAAACACCAGTCAGATATTTCGTCAAGAGTTTTTTGGGCCTTTTTTGCAGCAGACTCAGATGATTCAGCAGCAAAAAAAGAAATTTGAGGCATCAGCTAATAGTACTGGGTGTGCATTTGTAGTAAGACATGTTGTCAGGTCATTGACATACAAAATAAAGAAGAGCGGTCCAAGTACCGACCCCTGAGGTACGCCAGATTTTACCGGTAATTCTGGCGACACACTACCCTCCACAATTACACACTGCTTACAATCAGTCAGATACGATGAAAACCACTCGTGAGCAACAAGATATATTCCAAATGAATGTAATTTTGTGAGGAGGATTGAATGTCATACCGTGTCGGAAGCTTTAGTTTATCCAGAAAAATCCCTAGTATAGGGGCTTAAAGTTCAAAAATTCCCTGAAAAAAAAAACTTTTTCCCCTTTTTATATAAAATTCCAGAAATATTCAGAGGGGCAAAACATACCAACTATTCTAAAATTAATCTGTAAACATGAGAAAAATCGTCAGAATCCTAGAAAATTCGGTGGGGGTTTAATTTCGCAATACCTTTAAAAAGCAGCCGAAAAATGTGGAAGTTTCAACTAGGTACGGAGAAAATCGTCAAAACCTCGAAAAATACCGGTTCCTCCCAAAAACTCACCTGTAACAATATTTATTGTCAGTTGTTTCTTGTTTAGTTTTTTTCTGAATCGCGTTTTTCTCTTGCGAAATTTTTTTCTCTTGTAATTTATTGCTTGATAAGAGATGTTCAACTAGGGCTTGATTCCACTTTAAACACAAAGAAATTTAATTCAAAGAGTTGAATAGCGTTAATGTCCCCAGTCCCAAACCATAAGATACTATGCTCATTAAATTTCATTAATCACGAATATTGGTGCTAGTAATATTGTTTATCGTAGGTAAACATATCGTATCCAACAGGATCCGTTGGAAATCCTGGCTCGAATCGCCCGCCCCCTCCAGAAGAAAAGAAAAATAAGCATGTAGTTTTTCTATAATTCCTATTTTGAAGACATTTTCAGTGGCATCATTTAGGAGGGCTGGCTGGGGCTATAGCACACCCTGATTTTAGGAGGGGCCCCAATCCAGCTGTCACAATTTCTGTCAATTTGATTTGAACTGTGAAAAAACAAATTGTGTAAAAGTATTTTCAATCAAAACAAATCCGTCTCTAATATAGTTGCACTTCACAACAATATATTGTGGACTTCATTCGCAAACATATTTATTTATTATTCCTCTTTCATATATCGCAACACATTTTTATTGCCTTGTTGTTACAGCCACGGTGACCAACTTTCATTACGATAAAGTAATTGAGCCAGGATCCGTAATAAAATAATACATGTCCGTTAAGTGATTCTGGAGTAGTGGTCCCCTCTACAAGGCCGTATCCAGGAGGGGAGGGGTAAGGGGGTTTGACCTCCCCCCTTCCCCCTAAATGTTTATCTGACTCGCAGAAACGTAACAAAAATGAATAAAAAAAATTATGCGTTTTTTAATTTTTTTTTGTTTACCCCTCCCCCCCCCCCGCCCCGAAAAAAAAATCCTTGTTTAAAGCACCCCCCGAAAAAAGTCCTGGATACGGCCCTGTCCCTCTATATATACGTATGATGTACTCTATATTTCCTCGAATCAGATAAACAAAAAAAAGAAGAAAAATAACCAAATAATTTTTTTTTATTTCCTATTTTCGAAGATATTTCGGCCGTTGTCAGACTGGTTGAAAGTCCCTAAAAGGGTATAACTATTACTTTTAGAAGAACATTAAATATGCTTTCCTAGAGTTACAGCACAAAATCACCCCTCTCACTCCCTGTAATTATTTTCATGTTTGGCCATCGTTTTGCCTACTCCGGAGTGGAAAATGGAGCATCTTGTACAAAGGAATTTTAATAACTTTAAACAATTTTGACACCACAACACAAACAATACAACACAGGGCACTTCGAAATTATATAAAAAGAAAATAAATGACTGAACAATATGGTGAAAAATTACCAAAACTTTTTACAATTAAACCCCAAAAAAACTTGTTTGGTCATTAAAGCCTCACTAAAGGCGTTTTGGGTTTTTCGCAGCAAGATCCTATTTGATGCCACGCTTACATAGGCCTATATGTCCCTTAAACTTTTGGCAAATTAATAACAACGAAGTTTTTGGGCGAAAAAATTCTTTTTATGGACAGCACCCTTTCAAAGTTGACCACTCATCGATATAATATGACAATTAATATTATTGAAGAAGAGGTTAACCTTTAATAAGAAAGTGAATGTTATTGAAGAAGAGGTTAACCTTCAATAAGAAGAGGTAACCTTCAATAAGAATTATCGGATTCGACTTATTTAGTAACAACAACTACAGTTTAAGAACACAAGTTTCTTTATTTTTGCAGGGAGTTTTTATTTCTTTTTCTCGTACTTTTGTGTTAATATATTTCAGTTAGTAATTTTTTTTTTTTCTTGTTTTTTCCTCACGTTGGTAAAGGCTTCTGGACGTAAAGCCAAAACATTCGGACTTTATTGTTATTTGTACAAAAAAAATTAGTTTTTGAAAAGTTTCCTGTCTTATTAAAAATTTTACTCGTTTTTCAATATTTTCATTTCATTTTAAGCATAAATAAAAAGGCAGTGATGTCTAAGATATTATTTACCGATATAATATTCTATTTATTATTACCATAACGCAGAAAGTATTCGCTTTTCGCGCAAACCAAAGCAGATACATGATAATATATAAATAAAAGTATCGTAATATCAAAGTAGAAAAATGCACATAATTTCGACATCAAATATTTCCGGGTCATCAATTATAATATTAAAAACTTAATTAACAAAATTTATTATTTAAAGCTCTGTTGATTTTGCCCAATGATTCACTCAACAGTTCCAGTACACGTAAATACATACATATGGAACAGGGCCGGATCCAGGAGGGGGCACGCCTGAGGGGCAACAAAACAAGCTAAAACTGTAGTATTTATGGGCAAAAATGTAATATTTACAGTATTGAAGGTGCAACAAAGGGACGCAAATTCTATAACCCCCTCCCCCCCCCCTAAGAAAAACTTAACTACAGCTCTGATATGAAACACAGTACCGAAAATATTGTATACGGTAATAAGCTGCTAGTAACCCCTCATTAAATCTTCTAGTAAGTATTTTAAGGAATCATTGAGGAAAAAAGTCATCTATGAGTCAGAAATCATTTCCCACTGTTTATCGTTCGAGCATTCCAAGATTACTTATCAGACAAGCCCGATTACATATCTTTAGCGTTTCACGAGACGTAAATGACGTCAAAGTTTAGTGAATAAGTTGCCAGATAAGTAACACCTCCTAACCCTGGAAAATGCAGGATTATTGAGATAAATGACGTCATATATAAAATCCAATCTTTTCAAAAATGGAAAAACATTTGTAATTATGTGGAGAGAACAAAAAGGGAGAGTAATTGTGGAATGTGACACACGTTCAGTAGTTTGTAAATAAGCAATATATACAGTAGAGTACACGTGATTAATGTTATTATTCGCCTAGCTGCGTTTCAGACAAGTTGCCGGATAATTATTTGTTTTTATCTTTTATGAATTACACGGAAGGAACTTACTATTAAGCGAATAAGGGATGATCGAGTGCATTCTTAGAGTTTCCTACCATATAAAGACCCAAAACGTCTTTAGTGAGTCTTTAAATAATTTTTCGAAAAATACAAATTATTTAAGTCTTATCACAGGAATTTCAAGAGAGAATAGCAATACTTCGTCGAGATACATTGACATTGTCCATACTGTTTGAACGTTTAAGGCCACCTTGTAGGCCATCACTGGTGATTTTGTCTTCGCACATTCGAGACATGGCTTCCAATTTGGTAGCCTTCTCTTTTGTCAATGGCTCACAAGGGAAATTCAGTTCGTTGGCTTCGGCTAGTGTACGAAGATCAAAATAGTATTTGGCGTAGACACTTGAGGGTATATTGATATTAAACTGGAGGAATTCCAAAAAATGTCTCTCTAATTCATTCCTAGAAGAAAAAACAAGATTTTCATCTTTGTTTATTTAAAAAAATAAACAAAAAAAAATATTATTTTTTTAAATAATTGAATAAAAAGCGGAGAAGTAGCAAAATTCGGTTCTTAAATAACAGTATCATAGCTGCCAAGTTGTGAAACGCTAAAAAGGGGAACGTTACACCTAGAAATTTGAATTTTAGTTCATTTTACCATTATTTTCCATAAGTATTCCAAACGAAAGTTTATGGACAGTCATCAAGGGATATCTTCTCATAAATCAGTCTGTAGCACCACTCACATCACGAAAATCTGTACAATTAGGCCTTAAAAAGCATTTTGTGGGTTTTTTAACCATTCCCTCAAAATCTTTGTCTGACAACCTTTCCCGCCTAAATGTTTGACTCTGTGCATCTGTAGATCTCAGCAATATTCTGTTCCCATTTGTTTTCCTTTTTTGTGGTTGTATACAGTCCTTGATGTTTGTTTCTAATATTTTATTTACAATATTATCATATTGTATATATATATATATATATTATATATATAATATTATATAATTATATATATATATTATATATATATATATATATATATATATATATATATATATATATATATATATATATATATATATATATATATATATATATATATATATATATATATATATATATATATATATATATATATATATATATATATATATATATATATATATATATATATATGTATATATATATTTGTGTGCATACATATATATATATTTTTATATATAAAATGGCAGTTTTTCTTCAATAAAATACATTTGCAACCATCTGAATTTTGATTTAGGTTTTAGAGATAAATTAGAATTCAGGTACCTGCAGCTAAATCATTCGCCCTTTTTTCTTTCTTTTTTTTAACATAAATGAAAATAAACATTCAGGCTGTAACATCATCCACAGCGCAAAAATTTGTACAATTAGGCCTTAAAAAATATTTTATGGGTTTTTGAACCATTTCCCCAAAACACTGTCTGATAACCTTTCGCCCCTAAATGTTTCTGTCCATCTGTAGTTCTTAGCAATATTCTGTTCCATTTTTTTCTCTTTTATTATGGTTTTATATAGCATTCATACAGTTCACTAACATTTCTTAAGCTAAGTGTTTCACGTAAATCAATAAGTAAATACGTGAATAAAACTAAAAAGAAAAAACCATAAAAAGATGAGAAAAAAAGACATAAATGGTATAAAAACAAAGAAGAGTGAAAAATTCATATATGATAAACTTTATCTTTGTTTTTAAACAAAACAGCACTTGTTTAGTGTATCAGATGTGTGTGATTTTCGTTTTCTCTTTTTTGTACAGATCTTTTCCTCATCTTTTTATGCAATTTTATTGTATACGTTAGCCATTTAATCTATTTGTTTTTTAGTGTTTTTTTCTAGTCAATTAAGACTTCCAGATGTGAAGCTGAAGTACTTGGGCTTTTAATAGCATATATATATTTACTTTACCTCACTATATTTATTTTATAATTAGTATATATACCTTTCTACAGTTTAATACAAAGGCACGGTCCTGTAAATATAATAATTAAGGTACACTCGATCGCACATCACGCTTATATTGCTGCATCCATGTGCTAGTTAAATTAACTAGGCCAATCCCCTATGCTAACCTCCTTAACGCATTTCAAATTTGTATCTAATCATGAACAAAACAGGATCAGAGTAACTAAAATAGAGTTTAAATGACAGTTTTATAAAATTTGTTTTTTACACCCCATCCCCTCAAACTAAGGAATTCCTAGCGATAGGGCTAATCCGGTTTCACAAACCTTAATCGGGTCATGAGCTATTTGAAAACGTTTATACGTATTTTAACATATTCAAACATTCTAAATATTTTCTAAAAAGTATTTTAAACATATTCAAAATATAAACGTCTTTTCTCATCCAAAGAAATAGTTGCGAAATTGATTTTTTATATATATCCAACACATTTTATTTTATCTCTTTAATGGTCAAGAAAATATTTAAAATATATTAAACATATTCAAAATATACTATAACCTCTTTTTGAAAGAAATAGTTGAGAAATGGATACATATTTATATTTTTACATATATATATATATATATATATATATATATATATATATATATATATATATATATATATATATATATATATATATATATATATATATATATATATATATATATATATATATATATATACATATTTATATATATATATACGCGTTCAGAACCCGCGTAGTGGTTCGACGTCCTTCTTCATGACTTGGTCTGGCCTCTCTGTTTTTCTTCCAGGAGGAGCGAGGCACTGCAGTAAGGACCTGGTGTGTTAGGGTTTTCTCTGGGCGTTGCATTACATGGTCAAGCCACTTCATAAGGCTTGATTATACTTGATATTGTTTGTTTTTATCAGGACATTATCATGAGCTCGTGGTTGCTGATTCGTTGCGACCGTCTGATGTTAAAAATAGCTCTTAGGTATTTCCAGTCTAGAATATCTAGTTGTCGTTCTCCCTCTGCCTTTAGCAGCCAGGTTTCGCATCCGTATGGATATATAAAGCGTACGCATGCCGCGTATGTTCTGAGTTTTGTTTTGTGCTCAATTTCTCATTTCGAACACGGGGGTTCGCGCATTTGCCCGAAAGCACACCAGGTTTTGCTGAACCGAGCTTGGGCCTCATTCGATGCTCCTCCCTTAGCATCTATAAGTGTTCCCAAATATTTGAACTCCTCGACTCTGTCAATAGGATCTCTATTAAGATATATAAAAGAGCTGGTATCATTCTTAGTTGGTAAATATTAAGTTTTCGGGATACTGATTGCGAGACCTGCCATATCTATAGTAGCCACCACTCTTTTTATCATTTTTTCCGCTTTCAGTGCTGAGTCAGATAGGAAAGTGCCGTCATCAGTATATTCGAGGTCAGCAACGCCTTCTTCGACTAAAAATGTCACGCCATCTTCTTCGTTCAAAGGTTTCTTCATAATCCAATCTACTATGAAATTAAAAAGAATTGGGGATGTTTGGCAGCCTTGACGAACACCATACTCTATTTCAAAGAGTTCTATCAGTTCACCATATACTCGGATAGTATCTTCATAATAAGCTTTGAGCAAGTTGACCAATTTAGTTGGGACACTATCTTCACGCATTATCTACCCGAGGATAGGCCGGAGTATCAAATGATTGTGATGGTGTCTTGTTCTTGAATGAATCCATGATGGAGGAGGAGCTGCAAAGTGAAAATATGATCAGAGCGCCCTATCTCCGGGCGGAACCCAGCCTGGTTCTTTCTTGTCCTTTGCTCCCCTTCCTTTCTGAAACGGTTTATGACAGCTATTGCAAAAATCGTCCCAGCTATGCCAATCAGTGAATTTCCCCAGTAAGTCTCGCAATCGCTTTAATCTCCTTTTTTGAAGATAAATGATAGAAAAGAAAAAATCGAAAAAATATTAAAAAACGAAGAAACCCGAAAACGAGGGTGATTTTTGGTCAGTGGAAGGAAAGCGAAAAGACAGCGAATATTTAGGCAAGGGTCTCTACCAAGCCGTCTTCAGTGTTCAACACCGAAAAAAAAAAACAATAAAAAAAACAACATTAACCTTTTGAAGTTTTCATTTCTCGTTATTTTTCCTTCAAAAGGTTGTGTTTGGCCGGTGGAAGAAGAATGCAAGGATGAAAACCCCCAAAATGTCTTTAGAGAAGGGCATGATAATATTATACAAAAAAAAAAAATAATCTAATAAACTTAGAAAGAAACAAAAAGAGTTAATTCTTCTTTTTTTTTTCAATTAGTTACTCTTTAGAATTTTTGGGAAAGATAACAACTGCTATCAAAGTTTCGTGTTTTTTTTCTTTCTACAATTAAACAATTTTGATAATATGAATCGCTATTAGCTACCACTTGAACATCAACATTAATTTCAGCGACAAATTAGAACTTTTAAAAATTTTCAAATTTTTGGCCCATTTGTTATAGTTTGGCCCATATTAGTTCATTTCGATACAAATTTGAATCAAATGACTTATTTTTGGCATAGGTTTCTAGTATTTTCAAGACATCTAACTGAGCAATTTAACCACAACAAAATAGGAAACACAATACTTACATGTCTTCAACAGTAATATCACGCAAAATTTGGCAGTAATCAACATTCCAAACGGCTTGATCATCCCAGACCTTAGATGCAAGTAAAATAGCTCCAAGGACAACCCTCCTCCATGTCACCGGGGTCAAGTCTAGTTCAGCATAGGTCAATAGCCTGTAAAACAAACAAAAAACGGATAAATTTATCACAGCAAGAACAAGTAGCTGAGTAAAATCTTTCAATTTTTTTTTAATTCACAGCGCCGGGTACATTTAAATTTCTGATCTGCCGCTAATCTTTTCCATCGCTCCATCACGAGGTTTTAGACGACTGTTGAATCTCCTTTCGAAGGAGTCAACAGAGAACTTTTGATGGAACATCTTCAACAAGCTCGATCCAAATCGAATACAACGTCGAATGAAGCGCTTCTTCAAGTCATCAGTTCTCGGCGTTTCAACAATGAGATAATTGGACTCTCTGCCTTTGTGTCTGTCTTGTCTATTGGACCGGGGGAGGGGGCACAATAAGAGAAATCTCTAGAGAAGAGCGAATTTATAGACTTGCAGAAAATAGTTTGCACCAAAGGGGGCTGGAAGACTGATGATAATTCTGGCGTTTTTTTTTTTTTTTTTTTTTTTTTTTTTTTTTTCAAAAAATTATCCATAGTACCTATGTCGTATGTAAGATAAATACACTCTAGAAATTCCCACAAGAATATTGTCCATAGGCCTCTATTGGCTCATTGACGTCTATAATGTACTATGTGTATGTATTTACCGAATAATTAGCGTAAATTATAAATGAAGTAAAGGCACCTGTGGACTAGTATTTTCGAAGTTATCATTAAACCAAAATGTACATTTGTGTGTGGTTTACTGCCTTTCTGGAAGGGAGGGGGGATTATAATGCCTAAAAGGTGCATCCCCTTGCATAGCAAAAGAAAAAAAACAATATTAAAAAACAACAAATATTTTTTCATTTAAATTTTTACAATTAATTTGACGATAGCTGTGGATAATTCTAGATGGCGTTCGGTTTTTTTCTGTCTATGATAAGCTTGAGTTTTGTCATGGGTTACTCATATTCTTTGGTTAGTTTTTGTTCAACCTCACTTCTTAATTGAATTACCCATGGAAAAAAGTGATTTTCCTCATTGTTCAAGGTGGAAAACTTCAACTTCCCTGTACGAAGTTTGAACAATAGCGATTCTAATGGTGTAGTTTTCATTTCAATCTGACACCATTTTCGAGGGTCTTCAGCAAGACCGTCTTCAGGGGAGGGGGTACCGGGCTTTAACCCCTCCTCCCCGAAATTTTTGTCCAGCTCGTGTCCGTAAAAAGTGACAAAAATGCATATAAACCAATTTCTGATGCGTTTTGTGAGCCCTCCTTCGAAAAACTATCCCCCCCCCCAGAACAAAAATCCTGGATACACCCTTGGTTTTCAGGCTATCTTTCAAAATTCTGATAATTTTTTTTCGTAAAATATTTTTACCGTAAACGTTAGTCGAAATCACAGTTACCATTCCTAAATCAGCTTCAAACGACAATTTTTTCTCACTTGACGATTTTTTCAAGAAGTTTTTATAAATAATCGGTTACTATGGGGCTCAACTTCGTTCTTTACTATTTTGTTGCAACCATGACAAAAAATTAATATAGCTTTTTTTTATTGACACGTTTATAACGCATTTAGTAAATAGAGTTACTGGCGATGAAAATAAAAATGATGCATATTTTTAAATTGCGCGGGAGGACAGAAAAAAATTTCCCAAACTGAATTTAATCTTGAGAGATTAGGTGCAAAAAAATTCAGACGGGGTTTAAGGATACAAAGGCTTTGGAACTATGATGCCAGTAACAGTGACTCTGTGACCAGCACAATTTTCTTAAAATTAAATATTAAAGAGCAGGGATCTTGAAACTATCAGACACTTGTGGGTCAGCTTGTTTGGATTGTGATGGAAAACAGGAAGTAATTTGATATAGTTTGTAGATTTACAAAGAGTTAATTCTATTTTGATTTTTCGTATAAAGTGCCATCATTTTTACTTATGGGTTTTGGGTTGTTTTAGAGCCTGTTTTTTTTTTTTTTTTTTTTTTTTCAACCATGGCCCATGGTGCTTTTGGCTAAATAAATATATTTATCTATCTATAAAGAAATACATTAAGGTGATTTCCACTAAATGAAATAGCAGAAAGAGCAGCGATTTCTCTACTGTGATGGCTTTGCTATTCCGCATAGCAGCTACGCAACTTTTTTTTCCATTTTTTCTCTTTATAAATAAAACGAAATGGCAAGTTTAATATTTCCAATAGGATAGTCACTGGTGTCGTTGATTATTTGGTCAGGAACAGGGGTAAATGGTGTAACTCTGTAAGCTCAGTCAGTCAACCCATCTCTAACGTTCAACGTGATAATGTTCACCCTGCAATAGCAACAAATCAAACAAAAGTATGACAAACGGGCTTGTCTCTCTGGTATATCACAATGCAATAAAGCAGCAGTAGGGATACAGTAGGTAGTTGGTTTGATAATGAAATATAGCTACGACATAAAGAAACAATATTCGCAGCTTGGTTATCATTAGTAAAAAAAACTTTTTTGTTATTTTTAACTGTCTTATTTGAAATATTATACCCCTTTTTCTATATTTCCATTCCGTTTTATTTATAAATAGGAAGCCGATCTGCTCTAAGAAATGATTTCTCTTTATATTTTTAATGATGATGACTATATAGAATATATGCTGTTTAAGGCTGCTAAGAATTAATTATCGCATGAAAAGTCAGCACTTCAAGTTAGCACTTGAAAAAATATAATTTCTTCCAAGAATATTTAGAAAGATGACTCATTGAAATATTAGACATGGCAAAATTGAAAACATTTCTAAATTCCACCTGAAATGAAAGATGCAGCCATTTCAAAATATCCTGAAGAGACGTGTTATGTCACTGATGTATTACTACTGCAACTGCTTTCGTTTGCATTTATTAAAAGTAAGATTACAAAAATGAATAATAATCAAAACATTTGTCAAAGAAAGTTAATGTCTTTTTATTACTTATGTTTCATTTTAGTTCCTGTAACGAATACATAAACGATAAAGTAGATGCAACTACATGAAACATATCGGATATCTATTATATATATATATATATATATATATATATATATATATATATATATATATATATATATATATATATATATATATATATATATATATATATATATATATATATATATATATATATATATATATATATATATATATATATATATATATATATATATATATATATATATATATATATACAATATATATAATACATAGATACTTATATGTTATAACGCCTATGTGAAGTTCTTCCTCTAAGTAGAACCTGTTTCTCTGACTAATCCTAATGAACTATCACCAAGTATGATGAAAATATAATACTTTAGAAACAAATTTGGACTAGATATTTGCAATTAGGGGGGTGGGAGTAAAGTGTAGCGGGTCTGCGTGCAAAATTTGTTATCTACAATTATTCTGCATATTATGAAGTAAGAATTTTTTCTCACTTCACACTGTCCAAATACTTTACCCCCCCCCCCTGATGCGCAAATATATAGTCCAAATTATGTATTTACCGTCTATTCTATCACTTGACTTTGTTTAACTCCCGCTAAGCTAAAAGAGACTAACGGAGAAACCGGTCCTACAGCGCGTCAATGGATGAAGAACTTAATAAAGGCGCTATAACATATATATACCTATGTATATGTTACCTTGTGCTAATGGAATGCAAATAAATTGGCTCAAACATTCTTAAAAATTAAAAGATATGTAAAATGTTTCTTCTGTTGGATATTTTTCTTTGGTCATGACAATTACTTTATAAGTTGTAACAGTTTTGTTTCAATAGATTTCTAAACCTACTCCTTCTCCCTTAGACATCCAGCAAATATGAATAAAGTTTTTAATATTATTAAGCTCCCGAAATATTAATTTAAATACCTTTATAAACTTATAAATAAGTTTAAACACATTATAAAACTGTTTAATTATTATAATATAACTTGGTCAATATTACCTTTCAAGGTACACCAAGGTGATTATGGCACATTCAGCTGTAAGTTGAGCTGCACTGAATAAGGTTCGGACGAATTTATAGATATGTCGATGTTCAGGGTTGTGGCGTTCATAATCGGCAGGTACTGGATCACGCTGGAGATAAAAAATAAACTTTATCATAAATGTCATTGTTGTGGCATAGAGGATGCCATTGCTGCACACAGGGCCAAGGACCCACCAGAGATGAGTCCAAGGAGCATCCGCCCCCCCCCCCCGATAAAAAAACTGGGCCTCCAAAATGCACGTTTTCATGTTAAATTTTCCTCGCTAATGCGGGACCTGTAGAGCACGTTAATTGAAATGGCAGTAAGTTAGTAAGTTACCATGAGTTATGGAGACGAGTGGGAAAACTGAATGGTGTTCCGTCTCCTCGATTTTCATAAATGAGCGATTGTTTAAACAAAAATAGTTTTGTTTCACCATTGAGATACAAAAAAAAATTAAATTTTACATCAAAAGCAACAAAAGTTCTTCCATTTCTACATTAGAAAAAGAAGCTATCGCGTAGTTTTGAAAAAAAAAATCTTTAGTTGTCTTAAGAACCAAGTCAGATAATGGAAATGAGCTGTGCCAATCAATTGATACGACCTGTAATAAATTTCACTTGATAATAATATATTATAACATATTTTTGTAATCGCAGCACCCTCTGTGTGCATTTAAGTAGGAGGGAATAGGGAACAATCCCCCAAGAGCAAAAGAATCGTTACCCACCCCAACAGGAGATTACAATAAAAATACACAAACCAGGACATGGAACTCAGTGGGGCACCGCCCATATTTCCAAGGGAGGAAGGAGGGTTAACAGTTCTACTAAACTAGCTTTGTTTGGGCTGTTTCACTTATGCAAGATTAATAAAAAAATAACCCTTATTTCTTCAATCTTTAAGGGAATTGCTCGGACACCACCCCTTTGAGGAGAATATTTATGGATAAATTGTTTTCAAATCAATCCAGTTGTCCACTTTTCAGGGATAGGAGATAGGAAACAGAGGACCAATCTTCCAAATCTCTCTGCTGCATGGATAATTCAATTCTGACCCAAGATTTCCTCCGATAAAGTATAGTTTGAAGCAAATGGTAGAAAATGACAAACTCTTTCAAACACCCTTCCCAGCAGGCTTGCCTCGTTCTATTTATGTTCTGAAACTATAAATAAGGCCAAAGCCAATGGCTACCTTGATAATTCACCCTATAAAGGTTGCTAAACCAATTTTGCTTCCAATACTCGAGTACTGGGGAGTATCCCTAAAGAAACAAACTGAAACAAACATTGCTCCTGATCAAATGTCGTGCACTAAAGATGTATCATTTTACCCACTTTTCCACCGCTAACGAAAATGCTTACTCCCAAATAGCCCCTCCCCCGTCCTCCCAAGTCTTTTGTAACCACATAATCATTCGGTGGAACCTAGAAGAGACCCTTCAACACATTCCTAGTCTTTTTGCCGAGAGTGTCAACGATGTTGAATAGGTGACTTAAACAATGTGTCACATTTACTGTTTGTTGGGCCACGGGTTGTTTGCTGGGCCACAGATTGTTGCAGATTGTTTGTTGAGCCACAATAGCCCACTTATGTAAATTCTTTTTAACAGATAGTGGCCGTAAAGACGCTTGCAGATTTATTTTCACCTCGGAGCTTGTAAAAATTCAAGCAATAGTTGTAGCATTTTTGGATGCAAAACGTTTCACTGACTTACAGGACGGCCCATAAGTCACTTTACGTTTTAAAATGAAGTATACTTTTTTGTAAACAAGCATACTTTACTATTAAAGGCTGGAATTGTTTTTTGATTTATGTACGAAAGATAATACTTTGTAATGTGACGCAATTATGTAACATAATTGAATAGTGTATGCAACCATTAATTGTTGTTGGGTCATCTCAATGCTATGCTCTACATTTTCAGTGTTTTCAGGCGTATGTACCGAAACAGCCTTGTTCAGGTCAAGACCTATCCCAAGGAGAACCAAGTTCTGAAAAACACTTCACAGGGGTCTTAAGGAAAAGGATGTCTACCATTCTAATGGCACATGTAAGATATTTGTGCTTCAAAAGAGTTTCACGCGTCCATTTCTTTGGCTGTTAATTTATTCATATTTGCATTTTTCATTTTAAATGGTAAGGTGACTTGTGCGCTACCCTGTATTTTTTCCCTCCATAATTCTTATCAGCATCCACACAGTCGTAAGTTCCCCTAAAGAAAATGCCTTAATAACTTCGTAATCCAGTAATAAACAACCTAGAATTTTTTTTCCAAATCCTCTAATCAACGTGAAAAATAAGAAGCATTGATCTCAGATAGTGCACATACAAATCCTCTGCAGTCCTCAAGATTACCCCTCGCGACCTTTTGCTACCCTCTGCCTCTCAGAATAAACACACACTCCTCAATCACTGCTCCAAGTAACAATAAAAAAAAGTCGCGCTGAAGTTCCTGTCCCGCAAGATAATCCCAGGTGCATTATTCTTCCTCCTTCCTTACAGGGGTAGTCAACTTTAGCAGATTAGCAGATACGAGATACGAGTCACTTTAGCAGATACGAGTTTTGTTTCTGATAATTTTCGAGCCCTCTAATCCAACTCCGACCAATTTTTCTTCTACCCTCTTCACCAAAAGGGGCAAGGAAATCGGCGGCTCTTTTAAGATAAGGAAGTCAAGAGTTGATATTAATTTTTAAAAACATGGAAAAAAAGAATTTTTTTCGGAAATACTTGCGGTGTAAGACAGAAAATATAATAGCAAGTAAAACTTTTTAATTAAGATAGCGAATAGAAAGAAAAATACTGTCTTAACTTTCACTGTCTTAATTACAAATTTTTAAGGGATCGTGTCCACTGAATCAAGTATATGCAGCTTTACTGATCATCCCTCTGTTGTTTCTGGGGTCCCTTAAGGGACTTGATTTCTCCTATCCTTTTCCAACGTATTTGTTTATTAAAACAAAACTGCCGTGGGTCAAAGACTTATCACAATAAGGATAAATGGCCTTGCTTATGGCTTCTATAACAGACAGAAGTATGCTGACACCTGGACTATTTTAGAGGTCTAAAATAAGAATATTCAAAATGGTGTAATAGGCAGTTTAGAGAATAAATGATCCCAAGTCCGTTAATATGATAGTTATGATAAATTTGGGATTATGACAATAAGCTTTCTAAATAGTAAAAAGTCCCTTTCTATACAACGTCAATTCAAGACACTTATGTTAACATCCAAGTAATCCCAAACGGGATTAAAATAATACCAGTATTGTTAAGCAGGCTATGTGTTGCATTTTTATTTTAGAAAAAATGCCAAGATTTAACTGCTCAGGCTCCCAATCTACGTATTTATATTCCTTTAATTCCCTGTAATATACCTTAGAATATTACAATATACCGTTATAACATACCTTAGAATTCTTAGAATATACCTAATCTCTAAAAAAGTCTCTAAGATTATTTATTTTTTTTTTAATCAATAAGTAAATTCATCTTCTCAAGAAGGCTAATATCGAAGAGAAAGGTTTCAAATTTCAGCCATGTACAAGGAAATTTTAAAAGATGGTTCAAACTAAAAGTTAAGTATTAAAACAAATAAGTAAAATTAATCAGCTACAAACAAAGATAAGTAACAAATTTCTTAGATTTGTTTCCAAATGTTTTCCTAACTGATCAACTAGGCAAATATGAAGGCGTTTGTTTCATCTTTCTGATTTAGTAAACAAAAAAACAAAAAAAAGCCAAAGAACCCAAAAATATACGGAAAACAATAGATTCTGGATTTTCGGAGAGGGCAGAAGCTAAAAATTTCCTTCCCTCGATATGAGCCTGGCCCTACTATAGCATTCAAGTTATCAAAGAGGATATGGACTTTTTATTGGCTTTGCAACAGGGACATAAACAAGGATTCCAGGGGGGCTAAGCGCCCAAGCCCCCCTGGAATCCTAAATTTATCCGAATTTCTGTCCATTTCTCCTACAAGCTGTAAAATGTAATTTTTTTTTGTCAATCCCCCTCCCAAAAAAAGTTCCTGCGTACTGACTTGCTTTGCAAGCTTTTGTTAAATAAATGTATTATCCTATTCCATCAAAAGTTAATACCATTCCTTTTTGCTACAGGTTTTGCGTTGTTTTTTTCTTTTACGTCTCCAATATATTTTCCTTTCATTGTTACTGTAAATAAAATCCTAGAAATGTAAACCTCATTTGGTTATTAGAAACAAAAATTAAAACAGCAAACAAAACTATTTTCGATTAGCTTACCGTTAAAGGATGTGTTCGCTCGTCAAAAATATCAATAACTCTACTGGAAGTCCTATTTTTAACATGATAATAGATAGCGAGCGTAACACATTTAATCGTTGATTTCAAATTTGGCTGTGATACAGTGCTATCATCTACATATATTGTGGAGCAGGAGTTAGACTTCTTCAACGTCCCATCTCTGCTTAACTAAAAAAGGAAAATTAATAGTTAAAAAATACATGACAATGATGAATTAGAAGCAGTTAGAAATTAGAAGCGAAAATTAGAAAGAAATTAGAAAATCAGAAATTGTAAGTAAATATTGAATTAGAATTAAAAATTTTAGGCTATACAAGCATATATTGACCCAGAAGGAAGAAGATACAGTCATAACTATGCATCCCCTCGCGACCCCCTCCCCCTCCAGTTAAAACCAAGCGAAAGGACTAAAATACGTAAAGATTAGGACAGTTTAGACTTTGTACTTAATAGGAAAATTAGAAATTTTGTCAAATAAACAGGATTTTCTATGTCAAATTTTCTATATACCTGTTAGCATTAATATCGAAACAGTTTAATTAGTATATTTTTTTCTGATAATTTTATCGATTTTCCAACAAACACTTCTGTTTTCGAAACAATTTAATTAATATTTTTTCTGATAATTTTATCGATTTTCCAACAAAACAGTGCTGGGCACTACCTCCTAATACAGTGGCTGTGTGCACCTCTGGCTATAGTAGAAGTAACGAAGCCTTTCAGAGAACTTGTGGTTTACTATTTGTAGTTAAGAGAACTTGGGGGGTTTCCGTAAGTCAACTTAATGTTTTTGTTTAGCTTTCATTTTTTTCAGATTCTGTCCTAATTTAGCGTTCATTTAACAAAACATGGTGATTTCGTTTTCTAATCTATTCTCTTAAACAATGAACTGCAATGCGCGTAACTGATTCTCAACCAAGCTTATTTTGAGACTAAAACGTACTTATTTTGCTTTTCTCTTTTACCTTATAAATGAAACTCGCAGAATGGCGAAGGCTGAAATTCTTGCCAACGTAAAAGATTATATCCAATTAGGCCTTTAGGCTAAATATCAGTGTAGTAATAGGACATACACGTGTTTATGTCTCGATAAAAAAAAATAGATTGCAGACGATTTTTTAGTTTCAATTTCTCTTAACTATCTCATTACACATCAGTTTGGTTGAAAATTTCTAAAAAGCTTCTTATTGAATAAACAGTGAATCTGATGGAGAAACCCACAAGAAGGTGTGTAGCGTGTTGTATAATGGTTTGGCAAGCAGTGGGTCTAGGTTTTCCCCTGCACACAACAGTAACCTACAGTAAAATCCATCATTGAATCAAAATATATACTAAAAATATATAAATATATACTATATATTATTAAATACATATGTATAGAACTAGGGAGGTGTGAAGTGGAGGTCATGGATAAAGTTGCCGAGGATCTGGAAGATGCAGCTAGACGGCATAATAGTAAAATATTGTACTGGCACGTTAACAAATTGAGAGGGAGCAGTCAATCCGGACTTGTCCCAGTTAAAGATAGGAATGGGGTCGCAAATAGCGATAAGGAAAAAACTAAAGAGAGATGGGCCGAACATTTTGAGAACTTGCTTAACCGAGATAGATTAGCAGGAAAAAATATAGAGGAAAATGAAAAAGTTTGTAACACTTTGGATGTGAAGGAAGATTTGTTTTGCGAGGGAAAATAAGCAACAGTACTAAAAGGAATAAAAAATAATAACGCTCCAGGTGGTGATAGTGTGGCAAAAGACTTTTTAAAATATGTGGTTATGAGGTCAGAAATAAGTTATTGAAAATTATCAATATGATTTTTGAAAAGGGGAGGTACCTCACGATTTTAGGGAAACCTTAATTAAGCAACTCTATAAGAAAGGTAATTAAAATGAGTGTGGTTATTATCGAGGCACTACTCTGGTCTCTGTAAGTAGTAAATTACTATGTAATATAATACTTTTTTAGACTAAGAGGTGCCGTCTACAAAGTTTCAAGAAAAGAACACTGCGGTTTTAGAAAATGTAGAGGATAAGTTGATCAACTTTTCAATCTTAGACTAATAATTTAAAAGTGCTTGAGTGTTCAAACACCTTTGGTCCTCAGTTTTATAGATTATGAGCAAGCGTTCGATTCTGTTGATAGAGGAGCTTTAGTAAAGGTTTTATCCTTGTATGGTATACCAGACAAATACATTAAAGTTATTAGTGCTATGTACGAGAATAACACTGCTGCAGTTAAGATACGAAATGAGGTTAGCAGCTGGTTTTTTATTAAATCAGGAGTTAAGCAGGGCTGTGTTCTATCCCCCTTTATATGGGTTATTTTACGGACTTTGTTTTAAGGAACACAGGAAAAGTAATGGGAGACCACGGAATCAAATGGGGAGGAAAAAGTCTCCTGGACTTGGATTATGCTAATGATTTAAGCATCCCAGATGAAAGAGTGAGCAAAATGAATGAGTTTTTAGAGGTTTTGTGAGTTCAGGGTGCTAGAATTGGATTGAAAATTTATGTTAGGAAGACTAAGTCCCTAAAACTAAGAATAAGTGAAAATGAAAAGGTGACGCTGGGTAATGAAAAGATTGATCGGGTGGGCAGCTTCAGTTACCTTGGTAGTATTATTAGTAAAGATGGTGGGAGCAGTGAAGATGTTAAAAATAGAATAGCCAAGGCTCAGGGTGTTTTTTAACAGTTAAAAAAGTCTGGAAGAATAGGAAGATAAGTCTGCAAACCATGATTAGAATATTAGAAGCTACAGTGATGACAGTGGTCAAATATGGCTCTGAAGCATGGACGCTCCGAAAAGCGGATGAAGATTTGCTAGATGTTTTCCAGAGAAATTGCTTAAGGATTGTTCTGGATACCCGGTTGACTGACCGTATTTCAAACAATAGGCTACACAAAAAGTGTGGTTCAATACCACTCTCTAGGGCTATAATGAAAGAAAGGTTGAGGTGGTTAGGGCACGTTGTGCGGACGAAGGATGACAGATTGCCGAAGATTGTTCTTTTCGGCCAACCATCTAGGGCTAAACGGAAAGTAGGTCGTCCCCGTCTGGGGTGGGAGGACGTCATAAAGAAAGATTTAAAGGAAATAGGAACTTCGTTGGCGGGTGTAAAAAGGGAGGCTCTGAATAGATTGGAGTGGAGGAGGATCGTGCGTAGCTGTGTTGGCCTCAGGCGGCTTGGAGCTGCGGTGAGTTTTTAGTAGTAGTAGTAGTATATATGCACATACTATACATAATTATACTATACTATACATAAATAGACTATGTATAAATACAAAGAAATAAATCTGGAGAAGACAAACATGGAATTAAATGGGGAAGAAAAACTTTTCTGGACTTCGATTATGCTGATGATTCAAGCATCGTAGATGAAAGTGGGAGCAAAATTAATTAGCTTTTAGAGGTTTTGCGAGTTCAGGGTGCTAGAATAGGTTTGAAAATTAATGTTACGAAGACTAAGTCACTAAGGCTAGGAATAAGTGAAGATGAAAGGGTGAAGTTGGGTAACGAAAGGATCGATTACGTGGACAATTTCACGTACCTTAATAGTATTATTAGTAAAGACGGTGGGAGCAATAAAGATGTTAAAACAAAAATAGTTAAGGCTCAAGAATAGTTATAATCAAGGCTTTAAAAAAGGGTGTTTCGTTCACAGTTGAAAATAGTTTAGAAGAAAAGGTAGACAAGTATGCGAACCAAGATTAGAATACTGGAAGCTACAGTGATGACAGCGGTCAAATATGGTTTTGAAGCATGGGCGCTCCAAAGAACAGACACAGATTTACTTTTCCAGAGAAATTGCCTACAGAGTGTTTTGGGCACCTGGCTAGCAGACCGTATTTCAAACAGTAGACTCTACGAAAAGTGTGGTTCAATCCTCATCTCTAGGGTAAATAATGAAAGACAGGTTGAGATAGCTAGGGCAAGTTCTGCGGATGAAGGATGACGGATTGCCAAAGATTTTCATTTTTGGCCGACAGTCTAGGGCTAAACAGAAAGCAGGTCGTCCGCGATTGGGATTTAAGGGAAATGGAAACTTCCTGGGGGGATGTAAAGAGGGAGGCTTTGAATAGATTAGGATGGAGGAGGAGCGTAGGTAGCTGCTTTGACCTCAACCAGCTTGGTACTCCAATGAGTTATTAGTAGTAGTGCTAGTATATACCTATAAAACCTGACATGATGATAAAAAAAATATAGGTTTTTGTTTCATAAAATTTAACGAAATTCTTCATGTATCAACAGCGTAAAAAAAGAAATACTTGAATCTATTTAACCTCACTTTCTATATGTAACACTCCAAAATTTTATGAAGAAAATCAACAGAATTATATCACTTGTAATTATTCACTAATAACTTTTCAAAAATGTCTTTTTTCACAAATTTTTTTCGTCGTAGGTTTTATAAAAGAAAGAGAGTATTTAGCTGTTTAGGAAATCTCTATAGTGGGAGTTGTATGCTTGATTCGAAAACATAATAATATTTTGATTGATTTTTTTATTTTTTTTTTTCAACTTATACTGTGAATTATTTATATTTACAATAAAAACAGAACTTGTACAAGCGCAATCAACTACTTCCCGTGCGTCATGACAACTTGATCACCAAAAGCGGATACAAATGCGTGACTTTACAACCGTAGACACAAACCGGTTTGACCTTAAAGGAGGATCAGGAGATTTTCTGGTTACATGCAATGCAATTCGTTTAATTAGTGCATTTTCCGCCAAATTTTTACCTTCTCTAGCAGTTCTTAGGGTGAATCTTCCTAGGACAATTATGTCTAGTGTAGGTAATTATCTACTTTAATCTGATTTAAATGAGGTTGAAGAAGGGACAAAATCCCATCCACTAACCGTTGGGAAGGTCGCAAATACAATTAAAAAGGGACCTCAGATTCTATTAGAATGGGATCTTAAATTCCGTTCCATTGAAAAAATATTTAATGAAACAAGACTAAAATAAATCATTTTTATTGTTTAAAAGCATTTAACTTTTTTAAAATCATTTTTACAATTTACCTCTACAAGTAAATAAGAAAAAAGAAACAACTTACATGACTCTGACTTCTTCGACGTTCAAGTCCACCTGAAAAGTTAGTTTTGGTCAGAATACTAACCAAAAGAAAAAAACGCAGAAAAACTCATCAAATATTAAAAATCGAATCCAATTTGAAGGTAGTCAGCGGCTTCATTTAAATGAAAATTCAAAAAAAAATGGAATAAAATAAGTTCTACTATGCAAGGAATATTTTTTTTTATTTTTCTTACAAAGCACTTTACTAGATACTCTGATTACCAGAATTTCGGTAATAAATATCGTATCAACATTTTGACTGACGAAGTTCAGACGATTCGAACAGGGCTTGTTAGGAGTTTCAGAAACTCATATCCTAGGGGTAGACAGCATGAAATTAGGTGATATAGAATTTATTTACTCCGGCAGGAAGGACGGGGTACATAGACAGGGAGTAGGGCTCATGATTAATAAGTAAGCTGCTAAGTATTCTTTAGGTTGGGAAGGTATTAATAATAGAATACTTATCGCTCATTTTGTGACTAAAAAGTTCATGCCCCTGTAGAACCGACTGACGGAGATACTAGTGACTCAGATGAATTTTACTTACAGTTACTGGAGCAAATAGACAGGGTCCAAGGTACCCTGTCTAGGAATAAGGCTAGGAATAAGTGAAGATAAAAAGTTGACATTGGGTAACGAAAAGATTAAAAATGAAATAGCCAAGGCTCAGGCTGTTGTTTCAAAGTTAACAAAAATTTGGAAGAACAGGAAGATAAGACTGCAAACCAAGATTAGAATGTTCGAAATTACAGTGATGACAGTCGTCAAATATGGCTCTGAAGCATGGACGCTCCGAAAATCGGATGAAGATTTGCTAGTTGTTTTTCCAGAAAAATTGCCTACGAGTTGTACTGGGTACCCAGCTGACTGACCGTATTTCAAATAGTAGGCTGAACGACAAGTTTGATTCAATCCCGCTTTCTAGGGCTATAATTAAAGAAAGGTTGAGATGGCTAGGGCACGTTTTGCGGTTGAAGGATGAAAGATTAACGAAGATTGTCCTTTTCGGCCAACAGTTAAAAACTAAACGGAAAGCTAGTCGTCCGCGGTTAGGGTGGGAGAATATCATAAAGAAAGATTTAAAGGAAATGGGAACTTCTTGGGATGGTGTAAAGAGGGACTCTTTTAATAGATTGGGATGGGGGAGGAGCGTGGGTAGCTGCGTTACCCTCAGGCGGCTTGGTGCTGCGGTGAGTCGTTAGTAGCAGTAGTAGTGTGCAGATTATGATTCTTTTCATAAAGATGAGGCAAGCGATAAATTTGAAGTTTAAAATCCTTTTCAGAAGGCAGCTATCTTGTGCCTTCGTCTTCAAATAGGTGTTCTTTATTTATCTATTTAGTTTCATAAATGGCTGAAACTATTGCTTCAAGCGGAGTAACTACTTCTTGTATGGTTTCAGCCCTTGCAGTTCACTGAGTCCATGATAAGATTCTGAGACTAAGACTGATTTTAATCGAAGAGAGTTTTTTTTAAGGGTGAAAAAGTGCTTTGTAAATGAAGAGAAGAACACGTATATGTCGTCAAGGATGTTGAAAAGCTTGACTATCAACATAGATGAATTGCAATTATGATCTACAGCAATGTTTAGTCTGTGGGTCTTGCGGGGAATAAAAGACACACGGCGATCATGAAGTTTAGATATTTCTGCTGGGCTCCATAAAATTAACCAGACATCGTACTTGCATTCATAAGAATTGGTTTGTCCATAAGAATTCCTGTTTCTTGACAATGTTCCTATCATACTTTCTGCCATATTCTGCCGGGTTTTGTCAATAGCCTCGGTAACATCTTATAGTCTCTTTCTATGTGTCCCTTCTGAGCTGATATTGGGGATTACGACCGCATGCTTTTCAGAATACTTAGCATCCAGTATCGTATCCATCGTCACAGAATAATAGGCAGCGCAATAGCGCTACCTAAGTAAAGAACGATGTTGGTACAATGCACTATTTTTTTTTGGTTTTAGACCAGGGCACTTCGTATAGAAGGAGTTGTTGTAGAAACTTCGAAAATGGCTCATTCAATTGGAAATTGATAGGGGCTAGTGTCTTTATTAATAGTCGAAGTGATTGGAGGGCAATCAACCCCCCTCCCACGCCCATGATTTCCCCAAACACATTCAGTCAAAATTTTGAGATAGACATTTTGTTCAACGTAGTTTAAAAGTCCAGAAAGTATGTCTTTGAATATGACAACCCTCCACAGCCCTCATGCAAAGGTTGTAAGTTATGCCCTGGGGGCATGTGAGGTTTTTGTAAAAAGGGTGGTCATATAAGCTTCGGAGGGGGCTCATTGGATTGGGAATCAGAAGTTCTAGTGCCTTTTTAAGAGACAAAGTAATCAAGAGCAAATACCAGCCCCCCCCAAAAAAAAAAAATTTTAGATAGCCATTTTATTCAAAATAGTCCAAATATCATATAACAAGGCTTTTGGGGTTGAAACAAACCCCCAAGCTCTGGGGATAAGGGTTGTAAATTATGTCTTGGGGGCATTTAAGGCTTCCATAGAAGGGATGGTTGTATAAACCTTAGAGGACGCTCATTTGGTTGAAAATTGGAAGTTCTAGCTCCTTTTAAGAGTCAAAAATGATGGAGGGCAACCCCCTTCCATGACTACCCCTCTTTTCACCAAGCGAATCTGATCAAAACTGTGAGCTGGTGATTTTGTTCAAAGTAGTCCAAAGAACATATAACAATGCCTCTAGTGTTGCCACAACAGCCCCTCAATGCCCGGGGATAGGGTTGTAAGTCATGCCCTGGGGCATATAAGATTTTTATGGAAAAGAGTGGTTGACTAAACTTCAGATGTCGCTCATTTGACTTGAAATTGAAAGTTATAGTGCAATTTTTCAGAGTCAAAAGTGATTTTAGAGCACAGCCCCCCCCTCTAAACCCCTCATTTCCTCAAGCAGCTCCGGTCAAAACTTAGAGATAGCAATTTTGTTCATCGTAGCTGAAGGGTCCAGAAATTATGTCTGTGAGGAAGACACCACCCCGCACAGCTCTAAGGGCAAGGGCTTTTTTTATATAAAGAGTGGTCATATATGCTTTGAAGGGAACTCATTGGATTGGTAATCATAATTTCTAATGCCCTTTTTAAGATTAAAAATAATCAGAAGGCAGCTACCCCCCCACAGGTATTTTTTCCCGAAATGCATCCAATAGAAATTATGAGACATTAATTCTATTCAAAATAGTCCAAAGATCATATAAGAAGGCTTTTGGGGATGATAGAAACAACCAGAGCCTGGGGGTGAGAGTTGTAAGTTATGCCCCGGGGCCATTTAAGGTTTTTAAGGAAGGGATGGTTGTTTAACTTTAAACCCGGTTCATTTGGTTGAAAATTGGAAGTTCTAGTTCCCTTTCAAGAGTTAAAAGTGATCGAGGGTAACTAGCCCTCCCACCACCAACTACCCCTCTTTTCACCAAATTTTGTTCAAAATAGTCCAAAGAACATATAATACTGCCTCTCGGGTTGACACCCCCCCATGATACGGTTGTAAGTTATGCCATTTAAGGGCAATATAAGGTTTTTTATGAAATGGACGGTCGTATAAACTTCAGATGAGACTCATTTGATTTTAAATTGGAAGTTATAGTGCCCTTTTCAAGAGTCAAAGGTGATTTGAGCGCAACCAGTGCCCACCCCCACACACCCATTATATCCCTAAACACCTCCAATAAAAAATTGGATATAACACTAAAACTTAAAACAAACAGAAACTATTGTGTATATGAGAAGCGCTGGTAGAGACTGCTACAAGCAGTCTCTACTGCTTCGAGACTGAGCAAGAGACTGATGATTACAATATAAAGAATAACAACTATAAAAGCAGTAGTGTGGCTCTCCAACACAACTTGTATGCTTAACAACCAGAAAATGGAATCAATACAAATACTTTCTGGGAAATACTCAAATTTCTGCATCGACCAGCATAAAACGACTAACAAGACATATTTAATTGTACAATTGTTCACATCCAAGACATTCTATACTTGTATATTGCAGTTACAGCAAAACAGATCTTGAAAAAAAGTTAAAGATACCCCCTCCCCCTCAGTTCCACAGGAAGTATTTCGGCACTATTGTTGGCCAGTTACAGTGGGGAAAATCATGTGCTAAAATACATGGAATTAGAGAAAGTGCCTTTCTATGGCAACACTAATAAAATGGCACCTAATTATAGTATAAACCTTAACATTTAAGTCAGCAACTCTCAATTAGGTGTGCATACTTCCCTGGGGGGAGTAGTATTAGGAAAGGGAGAAGGGATATTAGAAAGGTTTTCAACACATATACCTAAAACGATATATAAAAGTTATTCTTTAAGCAAACCTTTTGGCCTATTGTTTATGGGTGGGTGGGCATGTTACAAGATTCAAATAGTGGGCCGAATCAGAAAAGGGCCAGACACCCTACTTAAGATAAAAAAATAAACTATAACCACTAGCCTTGTATAGCTGCTTTTGAGCGTTCCATGAAGAGGGGTCCAGCTGTGGGGTGTAGGGAAGGGTCACTTGTCCAATCATCTGGCTCCCTTTCACTAATATGCTGAAGATTGGATATACTTTCTTCTTTTTTGGGTATTGGCTGATGGTTGTTGACTCTTACGGAATTTTTTCTTGTTACTTGAGGAGACCCACTGACACAACAGCTTGTTTTATTTCCCATTTCTTAGCCAGCTGGAAAATAGAAAAATGAATTATACACTCAATTTCACATTTGGAAAATGACCTTTAAGACAAAGGTTCATACACAACCTAAAATTCCAAGGATATATACTATTTTTTAAACAGGCTTTGGCCAGATTATATTCAATTTTGATAAGGATGATTCTTTGTGTAGATTTTTCCTTGTTTAAAGTATATTCAAATTAAAAAATGCTTAAGACTTTAGATAGTTTTGGCAACGTCATTACTATGAAATCTTATGCTTTACTTTTTTAAGTTTATGCTTATAGCATTTACCTGTAGCATACATTATTGTGCAAACCTTTCAAGCGAGTTTTTAACCAAATTTTAAATGATTTAGCAGCAAAGAAAAAAAAAAACAGCACAGGAATTTTTTGGGAAATTTTTTCCTAGTGAGGAAAACCTTATTTAGGAAATATTTCTTGTAATTGTATTGCAGAACTTTAAAAGGCTATAGCAGCAGAAGAAGATTAAAAAAAAAAAAATCACCAAAGGACCTTTGGGATGTTTTAAGTAGGCTACAGTAGTTTCAAGAATATAAAACATATGTTTCTAGAATATATAGAATACCTGAAAAACAGTTGTCTGATACCTGGTGTAAGAATATGTCTGATTTGAGACAAATAGACCTTAAATCTATTCAAAAAAAAAAAAAAAAAAAAAAAAAAAAAAAAAAAAAAAAAAATATATTCAAATACTTTATAGCTACATACTCCCAACCATACAATAATATTATGGTAATGTCAAGCACAGTAGCTATAAGCTAGTAAAGAGCAGATTTTAATTGATGTTCTTAAGATTGTCTCTGCTGAAATTAAAAAGGATATAAAATTACAAGTACAAAAAGTAGTCCAAAAAAACACTTCTTTTCTATTTTTCATTCTTACACGAATCATTAATCCTTACATAATTGTGATTTTGAAATCCAAGTTCCTACTAGAGGTGGCGGGGGTTGGGATAGAATGTTGGCTAAGACCTAGTGTGAGGTCCTTTGGCCTTACAGATTAGGAATTCTTGTGTAATTCTGATTTTAACAAGGTATCCCAAAATGTACGAATTTTAAAGCAAAAGTATTCCAACCCAAAACAGTGTCTCGTAAAAAGCAGATTTTTTCAAATTTTTCACAGCTAAAGTTGACAAAAGAACATACAAATAGGGAACGTTTCTCAGCAGTCTCGTGGTCGTTATGCAATTTGCTCCAGTTCTCATACAAGGGATTCATTTCTAATATTTTGAAAAATCTTTCTCCCTGCCCCCAAAAAGGCAGGGACAAGCAGTTTACAGCAAACAAGCCTTTTTTGCGTCCAGGTTCTCTTTTACACTGTTATTGCATCTTTAGTTATAATTTCCAGTTCAATACTGTATTGATAACCATATCGCACTAACTTTTCCTCAGGGGACATCATTCCTCAAGGTCCCAGTACAATGCTTCATAGTCCAAGCTTTGGTTTGGCAACCACAGGAGTGGCCCATCTCAGTGCTGCTGAGACAGTGTAAAGAGGATTTCCCTCAAAGAGATAAAGATGAAAATGCAGCATATATACAGACGGCAAAGTGCTGTGATGAGTTGCTAATAGTAATTTTGTTATGATCTAAATCTGACCCCCCCCTCCATAGTGCTCTTACATTAACAATTAAAGGTGAGAGGCACTTGTGCTGAATCCTAGCCCATCATGGGGTATCACCTCCATGTTGAAGATGCAGTAATGAGGTCTGTTGGCAGTGGCACTATTCCTCATCTAATGATGCATGGCGATGAATATATAGGTTTTGTTGGGCGAACCACCTGGCAAAGCTTCTTTTATCTGGTTATGATTCTCACCATCCAAATGGACCTGTTTACGGTAGCCCATTGTAATGTACATGGTCTCTAAGCAGGACTTCCACTCTGAAATCTTAAAATTCGGGGATTAGTCTTAAAAATTCGGGGAGTTTTTAGGGACAAGTTTTCAAAATTCGGGGAATTTTCGGGGAAAAAACAAAATGGAATTTCGTTGCAAAAAAAATTGAAGCCAAAATTGGTTTTAGCTTCGTTTTCAGGCTCAAGTAGGGCATGGATCCGCGTAGTAAATCAAGCCTTTTACAAAGTAGGATTTAGAGCCAGAGCACGGGATTGGAAACCATAGCTGAAAACACTTATTGCTGATATTGCGACGAAAACTTCAAAATTGTATAAGAAAAAATAGTGAACACATGTGAACTGTAAATACCAGTAGCAGTTTTTCATTAAGTCATCAATCTCAGTAATTCATTAATAATCATTAAAAACAAACAGTTTGCGATATCTAGGTAGGTAAATTAAACAAATTAAATTCAACCTATGAGTATGGGGCACCATTCAAAGTTAAAACAAATAGAAACTAAATGTAATTGGTTTTTCATACTGGTTCTAATGTTTTAGGTGTTTACCCCCCCCCTCCAGAAAATCCCCCCGCGGAAAAAAATCGGGGTACTTGTTAAGAATCCAGTAAACACGCGAAGAACCACATCTAGAATCTATTGAAATCCTAATGAAAAACAGGTTTCCGCTGACTTGTGAGGTATCGCTCACTCCGTGAAAAATGTTTAAACTTTAGTTTTTGGGGTTTAAGGGGCAAAAAAAGGTACCTAGTTTATGCTAGGTTACGTATTTAATATATGCTATGCTTTACGCCACCCAACCCCCACCCACAATTTGAAAATATATAGCCCTAATTTGTTTAAAAACTATTACATTTTTATCATACTTTGTTTTATTTAATTAGCATTAAACAAAAATCACATATAGCATGCTTACTGGATTCTTAACAAGTACCGACACCGAAAAATACCCCTCCTCCCGCACAAAAATACCCCCCGCAGAAAATACTCTCCCGCTGAAAATAACCCCCGCAGAAAATACCCACGAGGTAAATACAATCGGAAAATACCTCCCCCCCCCTGCAGAAAATACATTTGTTTTATTGTTTGTTTCTGCTATGCTTTCCTTTCCATTTGTTACCTTATAATTACTATATAGTCACCGATTAACCCCCATCCTTCCCACCAACCCTGCGGCCTTCCATGTTCCAAATATAGTACTTATTGCAGTCTCAATATTTTATCAGTCCATCTAATGCCAGGACATGATAGCTATAGGCTACAAATCATGTAAAAGTTACTTATTATTTTTCTTCACACTAACATTATTTGGCATTATTAACCCGCAGTTCGTGATAAATAAGTCCAACAATAATATAAAACACGATAAGAAAAAATATGAGTCTAATAACCAAATTTTTACTTTAAGCTGTAATGGAAATTTTCTTATGAATAATATTTTTGGGGTCACTTTCGCTTAAATCCCCTATTTCCCGACCTTGTACATAGTCTATAGCTAAGTTTTACCTCATTAGGAGGGGGAGGTGGTGAATATTTTATGGTAAGAATATGGTGTTTAGGGATAGTTCTCAAGAAGAAATAATTATACCACAATTTCTTCAAATTAATTTGTTTTTATCTCAGAATTAGCCTTCATACAGGGTTACTAATTGTTCAAGCATTAGAGGGTATAAAGATAGGCCTAAATATTTAAACAAGTTTAATTGGCTATCTTGAATTTGAGCAGAACATATTTTCCGTAAAATTTTCTTTGCCGAACTAACAGCTTTGCAAGACCCTAAAAAGATCCTAAAACTGCAGTTTAAAATACTCCGCCCACTGAAAATATTACACAGGTGAAGGGACCAGACTAATAATTGTGAGGGGAGTGCTGGGTGAATTGACGATAAAGGGTGGTGTGACAAATACAATTCTCAGATAAAAAAGAACTTAAAATTTACACACCGAATTAAAGAAAAACTTTAAAGATAAGAATTCCTGGCAAAAAGATCAATTCCTTCAATGTGTTATGTGTTCAATCATTAGGTGTTAAACATTTGTGCAGTTAGTCCAAAACCAAAAATAGCAAAAGAAAACAAAATTTAAACTTATGATTTGACTTTCAATTTTGTCAAGTAATTGTAAGTGTCTTGACCACGAATGACCATAAATGTAAGAATCTTATAGCATTTGGAATACTGCATTCAAAATGGTTTTATCTAAATCCAGGAAAATGACACTTTTGTGAAAATATGAAGAACCATGTAAAGTAAGTAAGTAATGTTTTCTAGGGATAGTCACTAGGGGTGACACCGTGATTGAATGATTTTTGGGGAAATTTCGAGGATTCGGGTAACCAAAATTGTTTTCGGGGAGATACGTCGATTTTCGGGGAAATCCCCGAAAATTCGGGGATAGTGTCTCTAAGATCTAAGTTTGACAAGGTCATATGTTTAGTGAACTCGGTCAAACCATCTATTATATGAATCACTGAGACCAATCTCAACCATTGATACAGAGCAGTGAGGTTGGCAAACAGCAATACAAGCTCCTCGTGTGAGATCGTGACATAGGGACAGCGCTAAATATGGAGGAGGAGGTGTTGCTGCTTATCTACAGAGTCATATACAATATTCATGCCTAAATATACCAGATTCAGCAGATGAAGAAGTTCTGTGGGTTAGAGTTCCCCTCCCAAATAAGGCCATAATTGTTTGTACCATGTATACCCCTCCCAAGCTGGCCAGATTACCAGCTACCTTGAAGCCTCCCTCAATTACATTTGGGGACAGTATCCTGAGTCTGCCATTATCATCCATCGAGACTTCTACGTCCATCATACCATGTGGCTTCACAACAAAAATACTGATAAGGAGGGTTCAAACTTGTATGATCTATCTCTCTCACATGGACTGGAACCACTTGTCGATTTCGACACGCATCACGGCCAAAACGGATCATCTCGTCTTGACCTCTTCCATACAGATTACCCTGAATCCTTTAAGGTAGACACTCATGCTTGAGAGCCTTCCTCCTTGAAGGCCCAGAGAAAGCTGCAGAGAAGTACCAGCAAACAATAGTTGACTCTGTTGTAGAACATATCCCCTCAAAGTAGATCCTGGTGTCTAGTAAGGACAAACCTTGATTCAACGTCCAGTGTAAGAAGGCAATCCGAGCAAAGCAAAAGGTATACAAGCAATGGCTACTTTCAAAGAGGGAAGAGGACAAAGTTGTATTCATCAACACGCGCAAAGGTACAGTTCATGCAATTTAGCAGTCCCTGTTTCAGTATAAGGAGAGATTTGCCACCAAACTTCAGCAAAGAGTTGGTTGAGAATTGTCAAGGAGGCTTTACTATAATCCAAGGGGACTTCAATTTCTTTTCTACAGATTAAAGGCACTGTGGTACAAGATTCAAACACTGAATTTGGTTTTTGCCAAATTCTCAAATCTGAATGACGACGGTAGAGACGTTCCAAACTTCTCTGGCCAAACCAATAATGTCCTAGATTGTGTGACTTTGCTCCTAAGATCCATTGCATTTTGCAGCATCTTGATGTGACCAAAGCCACAGGTCTTGACAACACACCAAATGTCATCCTCAAATTCTGCAGTGCTGTAATAGCTGGACCTTTGTCATTGCTTTTCTGGTTATGCTTTTGCTCCAGAACCTTCCCACAAACAGAGAAGTCCACCCAAGTTATGCCTGCCCTAAAGTTAGCTGGTAATTCAACAAGCCTAAGCTCCTATAGGCCTACTAACCTCCTCTCCTTCATTGGCAAAGTCTATGATAGCATCTTCAATAAAACCTTTCAGACATCTTCAATAAAACATTTCAGACATCTGGAATCTAGATGAATTGGGTCTGAAAACTGTATACATGCCTGGTAAAATCATTGAATGGTGAGGTCAGAAGCAAGCAGGGAAAATCATACCAGGAGAAAGACAAAATAACTAAAATGTCAGTTAAGCAATGTCAGAAAAGAAACAATAATATTTGGAAACAGGCCTAGCAAAAAGTAAGTAATCTAGCCTAACAGTAATCATAACACTTTTGGTCAATTTTTCAATTAACTCACTCATGAGATAGCTAAGAAATATATACATCTTTAAAAAGCCAGAATTTCATCCTGAATCCAAATATAACATTCATTTACATCAGAAATTATCTATATCCTCACCCATCCCTTAATGTGCAAATATATAGCCTAAAACAAAATAAATATATAGTGCCAGCAGACCATAGTTGACTCTGTTGAGAAACACATCCCTTCAGAGCAGATCCAGTGTCTAGTAAGGACAAACCTTGGTTCAGTGTCCAATGCAAGAAGACCATCCGAGCAAAGCAAAAGGCATACAAGCGATGGCTATTTTCAAAGAGGGAAGAGGACAAAGGTGTATTCATCAACACTTGCAAAGGTACATCTCATTCAATTTGGTAGTCCCTGTTTCAGTATAAGGAGAAATTCGCCACCAAAGTTCAGCAAGAGTTGGTGAAGAATTGCCAAGGAGGCTTTACTATCATCCAAGGGGACTTCAGTTCCTTCTCTACAGATTAAATGTACTGTGGTACAAGACCCAAATGCTGAAGCTCTTTCTAAGGCTTTTGCCAAATTCTCCAATCTGGATGACAACAGTAGAGAAGAGCCAAATTTCTCTTACCAAACCAATACCATCCTGGATCGTGTGAATTTGCTCCTAAGATCCTTAGCATTTTGCAACATCTTGATGTGACCAAAGCCAAAGGTCCTGACAACATACCAAATGTCGTCCTCAAAGTCTACAGCGCTGAAATAGCTGGATCTTTGTCATTGCTTTTGCTCCAGAACTTTCCCACAAATGAGGAAATCCAACCATGTTATATTCACCCTAAAGCCAGATGGTGATCCAACAAGCCTGGGCTCCTATAGGCCTACTAACCTCCTCTACTGCATTGGCAAAGTCTATGAGAGCATCTTCAATAAAACATTTCAATGGTTCCTGGAATCAAACAACCTTCTAGGCAGTTCCCAATATGGATTCCACCTGAAGCACTTAAGAACAGACTGCCTAGTGGCCCATCATCAGGAATGGATCAAACTTCTGGCAATAGGGTACAACATAAGGCTATTGTCATTCAAAATTGCCAAAACTTTTAACAGAGTATGGCACCAAGTCCTGCTAAGGAAACTCAATGCATGCAGTGTTTGTGAATGTCTGTTAAAAGTGATTGAGATCTTTCATTCTGATTGTTTGCTGCAGGTTGTCCTAGATGAGTTTATTTCTTGCAAATATACAGTGAAAACAGGGGTTTCTCAGGGCAGTGTCTTGGGACCTATGCTCTTCCTCACCTGCATAAAATGACATGGGGGACCACGTCATTAGCCCTCTGCACCACTTTTCCAACAATACCACAACACACTCACTCATCCAAAAACACAAAGACCCAACACAAGCCTCCTTTTCCCTACAGATCTTCTTAAAAGAGAATAGTAGTCTGATACAGGGATAATTAACTTCAATACATTGAAAAAAAAGAAGATTCTTATTACCAAGTTAAAGGTTCCATGTGAGCACCCCAGTTTCCTTTTCAAAAATGGAACTATAAAGAGAGTCGACGAGATTTGTCTACAGTGAATTGTTTCTCCACTGATCATTCTTGAAGTAACCACCTTGATTGGGTGAGAACCTCTTATGCAAGAAAGCTGGGAGTTACTCTTTGCTGGAAAAAAAAACAGCTTCATTCCAGCTCAATTATCCAACTCTACAAGTCCTGCATCAGACCCACAGCTGAATATGGATGCCTGCTATTTGCTTGTGCTTTCCTGAAGATACAGAATAAGGCAAATAAGGTGGGCTGCACCCCTATACATGACTTGCTCCAGCCTCTAAATGAAAGGTTTGATGTAGCACTGATGGCTGTAAGTTTTCTACAAGTACATGAATTTGCCTCCCTCAGATGAGCTATCTTGCATTGTGCCCCCCTTTGTCCAGCCTACAAGGCAGACACAAAGGCACACAGCTTGGTCCAATTATCTAAAGGAGGACACGCCAAGAGCTGAGCACTCAAGGAACAGCTTCATCTGATGTTGTACTTCTTTTTGAAACAATCTTCCTGGGGATAGACAAATCCCTCTGTTGCCTCCTTCAAAAGAAGGTTCAACAGAGATTTAAAATCATGATGTTTTGGAGCAAGGTACAATAATAGTGGCATATCAGATACCTTTAAGTACTTAGCACCACAAATAAAGGAATAAAAAAAATGGTCAGGCATAGCATTAATTTCCGGAAAAGGGGGATGGGGTTAGGTTTGAAAGGAGAGCACAACTTTAAAAAAGACAAAAACGTGAATATTATCTACAAAATAAAGGAAATTAAACAAAACCTGTACTGGCTTGAGACTTAGGGGGCTGGTGGAAGCCCAGAGGCCTATCAACTGAAAGCTGAAGGTCTTCTCTTTTTTTGTTTCATTATCCAATCTACTGCCCCCCCTCAAAAAATGTTAGAACATTATAAAAGCTTAACAGGTCAAAACATGGCTAGCTAGTCATTCTACTATCCCTCAACATTTTCTCAATCACTTCCTGAAACCCAGAACAATGAAGGTGTTTTGAAGCTCTTTGCCTCTTCTCAACTTCCAAGGCTTACAAATTCTGCACAGGTTATGGTTTTGCATGTTTGTTTGTTTTGTTGTTTTCAAAGTGTTTTCCAAATCCACCTGAGCAGTCTTTGGGTGCAGATTGAAATATAACCATTCATCTGCGTCTATCAGATTTAGTTTTTTAGATAGGGTAATATTTGTTGTTTTAGTTTTGAATAATGTAATTTTTATACTATTAGCACCTTATTCACTCAAAAAGCCGGATAAAAAATAAAAAAAAGATAAGTGTTTTATATTTGATACAAAAAGTAATTTTACATGAATTCATTACCGGTCAGTAAAGAATATTCTTTTAATTAAATTTCTAGTATAGAGTTTATTTTTACAATCTCATAGAAAACTTTAAAAATTGTTGGCAATCATGTGGCTAACCCAATACCCTTTATCACAATTCCAATGTCCTGATTGAATCTTCGTCCCTCACTACAGCCATCAAGGTGTACTGGATAGCAATTTAAGTTGTTGTGGAGGCAGTGGACTGTTATGCTAACGTTACAGCCAATAAAAGTTTAAATGCATAGTTTTCACTAACTCTACATATTTTATTGCCTTCTGATTTTCAAGAAACTGCAGCCTAGTACTTGAACAAATGACAGTGCACAGCAGACTGAATTTGTTCATTGATGCAATTAACTGAGGATCTTTGATATTTTGAAATTAAGTTAAATCTGCAGCTTGGAGCGAATTTAAGGATTTGTCCTTGAACAGTTGAATCTGGGGAATGAAAGAGTAGAATCCTAGAAGATATGCTTTCTACCATCTTAGAAAGTAGTTGATTTCTCTAAGGAGAATAAAACTTAACAATCGAATGCAAAACCAAAATTTTTTTTAGTAAAGTGTTATCAAGTGCCTATCTCAACTCCTTCTGTTAAATGTGTCCCTTTCTTGATCAATTTACAGACTAAAAAATGGACCTGCCCCACAATGCACCTTTTAAAACTCTTTTCAGAATATAATAATTACTACCCTCAAAATTTCATTCCCAACCCTTATATTGAGAAGAACTAAGTAGAAACATGCCATTTGATTCAAAATCTGATACTAGGTTATATTTCACAATCATCTATTCTATATGCATGGGTTTATTACAATCAAATGTGACCAACTTGACACTTTTGAATCATTTAAATTCATCATTTTTCAACATTGTCAAGAGTTTATTGATGGGCTTGAATCACAAAATAACACAAATTATAAAATCGTTTTGTTAGGCAAAATTGATGGAAAATGAACCAAGTTAAACACAAAAAGGTTTTTTCCCAATATATTTATCACTGCTGTTGCAATTAGGCATACAGCAACCCCCTCCTCCCCCTAGAAGGTCGGATATAGCAAAACGCTATACCATACACAAAAGTTAGCTGATCTTATAGGTTTGCATATTGCATAAGTTGAGTGACAGAATGCCTTCCAGGCTTACTCAATGACAAATACCTCCAAAATTTGTTGGGATGGGTTTTTGTTGCAACTGCCACTGATTCTTTGTACTTCTTGGCATGGACGTACGTAGCTTTGTCTCTAGGGGGGGAGGCAGCGAATTCTGTAATGCAGGGCAGGGGACGGAAGTTATATAGAGAGTTCACAAAACCTTACATTGCCAGCAAGTTTTATCATACCTATGAAATCTTCATTATTAAGTAATCACCCAAGATCATAAATCATCAATCATCACTCATACCTCCCTCTGCCCCCCCCCTTCCTTAGTCCCAGGCTTCTTGGTGATATTTCTGGCAAGACTTCTCAGCATGTTATGCACCTGGTTATATCTCAAGTAATATTCAACCTGTTTTATTCTTTGCATACAGCTTCCAGTATTTCCAAATTTTTAATTTCTTTTGTAATATACAGGAGGGTTCTTGGTTTTCTTTTCCATTTTATAGAAGTTATTTTCAATACCTTTCAAATAATATCCTTTTCATAGTTGACAATGACTCTTATACACCTGTATTCTCAATAAAAGACCAATTATATTGGGTTAGTTCCTCACAAATTAGACAATAATCAGCATACACATGTTTTGTAAATTCTAGTTTTTGGGGACACAGTCCTATAACTGCAACTTATTGCAATTTGGTCATTAGTGGTTGACAAGGGTTTCTGGCCATTTCTATATCTTGATAGGAACTTAACTGTCCAGTACAATGAATGATTACACACACACTCTAGAAATAGTTTCCTTAAATTATTTTTAGGAAAAAACAAATTCACCAACCCAAGTAACCTGGATGTTTGGAAAAACTTATATTATTTATATCCTTTTTCATTCTCAGTGATTGGAATTAAGCCTTTATTATCATTTTTTTGGGAAGTACTGTATATTATTGCATTTTCCTTAAGTTTATTGTGGGTAAGATTTGTTTTTGATTTTTTTTTTTCCTTAACTGTATGTATCCTAGCTCTTAAGGCCCCCTCAGAGAAGGGGATTAACCATCAGATTGGTATTCAGAAGCTAATATCCCCATAGCTGTCAATACCATTGCTGTATCTCCAATCTCTAGTGTTGACAGCCAGAATAATACCATGATAACAGTCTCAGAGCCCCCAAACCCCAAATTTGACTTAAGGGGCTGATGACTTACAGAGAACTTAATGCATAAGCTATGGACCTATGCAACTCAGGGTACATACTTACACTTTAGAGAGGATGGAGGTGCAGCTTATTCCTAATCCAAATGAATGTTATATTTGGATTCAAGTGAAATGCTTATTAAAAAAAATATATATTTCTTAGCTATTTCATTAGCCTAGTGAGTAAATTGGAAAATTCAGGGGTAAAATTCTAATTAAGCTACTTCTGGCTATCTTGAAAAGGGGTAAACATCCACCAGATGCCTAATATGGGTGTAAAGTTCAATTGTGATGCAAATGAATGTTATATTTAGATTTAGGATGCAAGTCTAGATATATTTTTGTACATTAGGGGGCTGGGGGTATATACTATGTAAATATATAGGTTCCAAGAAATTCATAAATTTCTTAGAAAAAACTGGAAAAATAAGGAAAGAAGTGAACATAAAGATTCTCCCCCTACAAAATGTGTTAATTATGATTATTCTGCTTATTATGGAGTAAGAATTGTTTTCTTGACATGTTTCCTTATGTCCAGTTGAGCTCCTAGGGTTATAATACTGGTTGGCTAATTTAAAAATTTATTTATGTATACATTGTCAAATTAGCCATCTGGTGCTATCCAAAAAGAGGTTAGGTTATGAAAATGAAACTTTCAGGGATGTGTCTACAGGATAAAGTATGTCCTTGGAAGGTATTTTGAAGACATATCGCTATTCCTTCTCTCTCTAGAAGGTTCTGAAATTTTTCTACTTGACAGGTCTACTTTGTCTACTATACCTTATTGAAATTCTGACAAAACAACATTTTACCTTAATTTTCAGTTATCAGTTTCTTTTTCTCTGGCTTTAGTTCTGAAAATGCAATTCCTGTTATTTGAGTAGAATTTTAAGCCATATCAATGTTTTTTCTAATTTAGGAAATGTATTTGCATATCTTTAAAACCTTATAAATTGGGATTGAGCAATGTTGTGAAGCTGAAAACAATTTTATAGTACTTAATTTAAGCTGACGATCTATTTTGCAAGGTTTCACTTTTGTAAAACATGGATTTTTAAAGGTCATCAAAGGTCAGGACCCTCTAGAGGGAGAAGGAGTGGAGGTTAGGTACTTCAAGATACCTTCCCAGGACATACTTTAGCCTGTAGACCCATCCCTATAAGTTTCATTTTCCTAATTTAACCCCTTTCCAAGATAGCCAAAAGTAGCTAAAGTAGAATTTTACCTATTTGGGCCTACTTAGAATTACTTTCAGATTTAATTACAATAAATCTTGATGCATATGGAGGAAAAGGTGACAGTGAAGTAGCATATCAGGACCATATTTTGAATTAAATTTGGATTAAAAAGCAACATTTAGTGAGAGCCTAAATGGGACTCCACCATTTGACTATTGGAAAAAATTACTTTATAAGCTTATATAGAATGGTACTATCCAATCTCCTTATAATTAAAAACATTTTAGTCATCTAGTTGAAAAATTTGGCCCATCTGTATAGGAGAAATCTATATTTGCCAACTAGTTGATAATAAATGTTGCCCCAGCAAAACTTTCCTTTTCCAACTAGTTGACTAGCCTAATAACTTCTCCCCAACAACATTTAAATTTGTCAACTAGTTGACAATAAATGTTGCCCCAGCAAAACTTTCATTTTCCAACTCATTGACAAATAACTTCTCCCCAGAAAAAAACTTAATTTTTCCAGTTAGTTGACTAATAACTTCTCCCCAGCAAAAATTTGATTTTGCCAACTAGCTGGAAACAAACATTGGCCCAGAAAACAATTCATTTTCCAACTAGTTGACTAGTAACTTCTCCCCAGCAAAACTTAATTTTGCCAAGTAGCTGGAAACAAACATTACCCCAGGAAAGAATTCATTTTCCAACTAGTAACTTCTCCCCTTGCAGGAAGTTCCCATTTGCTTTAAATCTTTATTTATGATATCCTCTCACCCCAGACAAGGACAAACTTCTTTCCTTTTAGCCCTAGACAGTTGACCTAAAAGGCAAATCTTTGGCAATTTGTCATCCTTTGTCTGCAGAATGTGCCCTAGCCACCTCAACCTTTCTTTCATTATAGCCCTAGAAAGCAGGATTGAACCATATTTTTGGTAGAGCCTACTGTTTGAGGTACAATCAGTCAGCCAGATACCCAGAACAATTTCTATGGAAAACATCTAGCAAACTGTCATCCAATTTTTGGAATTTTCTTTTAGGTTTGTGTATATTGATGGGATCATCAGGGAGGGAGGGTTGCTTTGCTGTCAGGATAACAACTAATATACTAAACAAGAGCATGAAATAAGAACATTCTTATTTTATTTTATTAGCCTACCATGTTTTTTGAGAAGTGCTGCTAAACTGAAATTTTACCATTATTTGGAAATTTGACTAATTTACCCTTCTATTCTTAGAGATTTGTGCCCTCACAGTTTCAAGTAGCACAGCCTATATTAAATAGGCCAGGGTGAAAGCCTATTGAAAAGGGGAATTCTACCCTTTGACTATTGCACAAAAATTACTTTATATGCTTGTATAGAATGTTACTAACCAAACTCCTTCCAACATCATGTTAATACAATCCAAAAAAGGACTTATCCCAGGTTTCCCTCTCAATCACACGGACTATGTATCATTTCTCTTTCTGCAATTAGCCATGTCTTGATGCCTGCTGCAAAATATTTAATTTTCAATTCATGGGTTTCTGGAAACCAATATTGCCCCAGGAAATAATTCATTTTCCAACTAGTTGACTAGTAACTTCTCCACATCAAAACTTTATTTTCCCAACTAGTTGACTAATAGCTACTCTCCATTAACACTTGATTTTGCCAACTAGCTGGAAACAAACATTGCCCCAGAAAATAATTCATTTTCCAACTAGTTGACTAATAACTTCTCACTGGAAAAAAACAATTTTTCCAACTAGCTGACAAATAGATTATCCCAAGAAACACTTAAATTTGTATACAATTTGATAATACATTTTGCCCCATGAAAAATTTCCTTTAGTTTCTATCTAGCCGATCAATAATTCTTCCTCTACAACAGATAATTTTTTCAACTAGCTGGAAAGAAACATTACACCAGAAAACAGTTCATTTTTGAACTAGTAACCTCTTCCCTCCCAAGAAGATCCTATTTCCTTTGAATCTTTCTTTATGGCATCCATTCACCCCAGACAAGGATAAATTGCTTTCCTTTTAGCCCTATACAGTTGGCCAAAAAAGAAAACCTTTGGCAATTTGTCTGCACCTTCATCTGCAGAATGTACCCTAGCCATCTCAACCTTTCTTTCATTATAGTCCTAGAAAGCAGGATTGAACCACATTTTTTGTACAGCCTACTGTTTGAAATATGGTCAGTCATCCAGATACCCTGAACAATCTGTAGGCAATTTCTATGGAGAACATGTAGCAAATTGTCATCCACTTTTTGGAATTCTCTGTTAGGTTTGTATATATTGATGGGATCATTAGGGAGGGAGGGTTGCTTTATTGTCAGAATAACAACTAATATATTGAGAGAAAGCAAGAAATAAGAACATTGTTATTTTTATTTTATTAGTCTACAATGTTTTTTTAGAAGTTTCAGCTAAACTGAAATTTTACCATATTAGGAAATTTAACTAATCTACCCTTCTATTCTTAGAGATGTGTGCACTCACAGTTTCAAATAGCCCAGCCTATAATAGCCTAAATAGGCCAGGGTGAAAGCCTATTGAAAAAATAAAGTTTTGTTGAGGAGAAGTTACTAGTCAACTAGTTGGAAAATGAATTGTTTTTTGGGGCAATGTTTGTTTCCAGCTAGTTGGCAAAATTAAGTATTGCTGGGGATAAGTTATTAGTCAACAAATTGGAAAATGAATTGTTTTCAGGGACAATGTTTCTTCCTAGCTAGTTTGCAAAATTAAGTGTTGCTGGGGAGAAGTTATTGTAAATATTTACCAAATCATATTATTGATTTACAAATAAAGTGAATATACCATTTGATGTCTTTTTTTATGCTGATTACAAATATATTAATCATTTCTATCAAAAATGAATTTTAGCCCCCCCCCCTATATATGTCAATTCAGGATATATATTTGCACATTTGGGGGGAGGGGTTAGGTTAGGGGCAGGGCTAAAATTCATTTCCAATAGAAATGATTATTATATTCATAGTCAGCATAAAAAAGGGGTAAATATTTACCAAATCATATTATTGGCTTACAAACAAAGTAAACATACCACTTGATGGCTTTTTTATGCTCTTTCTAAATATAGGCTAATAATCATTTTTGTCAGAAATGAATTTTAGGCCCCACCCTTATATATACCAATTCAGGGTATATATTTGCACATTAGGGGGGTGGGGGGAAATTTTAAACTTACCTCTCATTTACATCTGAAATGAAATTACCCCCACCCCCTAATGTGCAAATATATACCCTGACTTGGTATATATAGAGGTGGGGGCTACAATTCATTTCTGACAAAAATGATTATTATATTCATAAGGAGCAAAAAAAGGCATTGAGTGGTATAGGCTATTCACTTTAGTCATAGCTCAATAATTTGATTTGGTAAATATTTACCAAAAAAGGCATTGAATGGTATATTCACTTTAGTTGTTACTCAATAATATGATTTGGTAAATATTTACTAAGTTATTAGTCAACTGGTTGGAAAATAAAAGTTTTGCTGGGGAAACATTTCTTGTCAACTAGTTGGCAAATATAGATTTCTCCTATAGGGATGGGATAAATTTTCCAACTAGATGGCAAAAATATTTTTATCCGTAAGGAGATTGGATAGTATCATTTTATATAAGCTCATAAACTAATTTTGGTAAAGTTCTTCCAAAGCATATTATTGAGTTATGACTAAAGTGAATACTCCATTCAATGCCTTTTTTATTCTGATTACAAATATAATAATCATTTCTATCGGACATGAATTTCAGCCCCCCCTCCTAAATATGCCAATTCAGGGTTAGGTTAGGTATATATATAGGGGGGGGGGGGATGAAATTCATTTCCGATAGAAATGATTATTATACTCGTTATAAGCATAAAAAAGGCATAGAATGGTGTTTTCACTTTATTTCTAACTCAATAATATGATTTGGTAGAACTTTACCCTAATTTTTTCCAATAGTCAAGGAGTGGATATCCTAGCATAAACTAAGGCTAGGCTATGTAGGCCACATCTTTCAGCTAAGCATGGAAATTAGCCTGTTTACCCCTTCCCTACATCTAAGGCTTAAGATTTTTATGGATCTATAGGCTACCTGTGTAAACGAAAACTTAGCCTTAGAGCAACCATTGCAAAGAATCAACAAGGCCTAGGCTATTAACCCAAATTGCTGGTCTTACTAACACAAGAGTATGAAACCTTAGTGTATAACTTTCTTACTTGTAAGTCAGTCCAGAAGGCTTTGAAATATGTACAGATGATTATGAACAATAATCAAAATAAACAAATGAACATAGCTTAATAAGGACCCAAGTCCCAAAAATTAAAATCAGGGTGCTAAACTGCTAAATTTAATATTCTATATAGATAGGTGAAGCAGAGATTTTTAGCAGCCCTACCTTGTTAAGAAACTATGAAGTCAAGCCCTCTTAGCCGAGTGGCTGGTGCTGCTAGGCTTAAGACTCCTTGTCCATGAGGTTCAAATCCTTAAATAATTTCTGAGACCACACTGGCTAATCACGATAAAACATAAAATCGCAAAGAAAGGAAGAAAACGAGGACAATAAACAGCCAGTGAAAAAATTGAAAAATTATGCAAATATTTTGGTCAAGACCTCCGTTTGACTGTCATCAATGCAGAATAAAACTGACATAAAAAAACAAACCTTAAACCAAAACACAAAACTAAAATGGGATGGCTCTTTCTGAGTAACTGAGTAACGGTGAAAAGTTACCTTTCACAGAAAATTTTCGCTTTTTTTCTCTGGCTGTTTGATGTCATTGTTTTCTTCCTTTCTGTGCGAATTTATGTTAATGGTTCAAATCTCATTGTAGCTGGTTGCTTTGAATGAAAGTGGGTCAGTGGCCTGACTCTATGAGCTCAGCTAGAGTCCACCCAGCTATAAATAAGTACCTGGAGAAATCTCGGGGATTGTTGCAGGAAGGCGGATTGTTGGGCCAGTATATGAGTCATTTTTCAGTTTTCACTGTCATTTTCACTCGATTTGGGAAAATTGCCTTCAACTTAAGAACTAATGATAACAGTGTAAAGGGCGGAATAGAGATTAGTTTACATAGAAATTATAAACTGAAAGGTTGTTAATGTTGACAACTTATTGCAGCAATACTTGTAGTACATTCAATTAAAATAGAATTTTTAGGGTTGTGACCCATCTATTGCAATTATATATAATTATTAAAACGCTGGATTTTCGCTGAAATAACAGCCAATTTATTAATTAATGTTACAGAAAATAAAAAAAGGAACGTCTGTTTAGCGTTTTAACCTTAATTTCCATTTTTCAATTTTCCATTTCAACTGAATTTTCAATTTCAGTTTTCAACTTTATTTTTCATAGACTGGTCATTCAATATGTGGATTACTTATTCTTACTGTTTATTAGAAATGGATTATGCATGGTAAACAGGTACATGTGGAAAAAATAATTAGCAATGGGAATAAAAAAACTGAAAAATCTTACATGCAGGAAATGGTGAGGGAAATAGTAAAATCTTGAGACTTTTTGGGTCATTGTGAGCCTCCACGCTCTCCCCATTATAAACATACCAGGCTTTCATAGTTAATGCTTTTGCCTTTGAACGACTGCAATGTAGCCAATACATGTCTATTTACTCAGTCTTCCGTTTTTATTAGAAAATCTGAAGCTACTATAATGGCCCTTGGACAAAGATAAAGTTTGATAAAGATGTTTGATAAAGAAAGTTTGATTTGGAAATGATAAAGTTCAACTACGAAGAAGTTTCTCTTACATAGTAATTTATCGCCACTTAGGGGATATTTTTCGGTGATATTTCTTTCGATTGCTGTCAAAGTGGACTTTTTCTGAATATTATTACCATGAAAATTAGCATACTTCTGTAGTTAAAATAAAAAAACTTGAATTTTTAAATCACCTCAAAAGTAAAAATAAAGAATTTACTATAGAAAACTTTCATAAGGCTAAAACTTAGATTGAAAGCTTTTGTAAAAAAATAGACTTTATTTTGTTAGATTTACGTGGTCATGCTTCTTATTCAGTTCAAATGATTTCGGTATCAACGCAATGTCTTAATACATGGTTTTAGTTTTGGTTTGGGATATTTTATTTGAAGCTTTAATTTTGTTTATATTAAACATAACGGACATTCATGCTTATAGATTGTTACACCCTAACAAAAAGGACGAAGTGTAGGGTAAGGATGCAAAGCCCCCCCCTTCCCTAAAGACTTGCGTGCCTTTAGCATATAGATCACTTAACTGACTCTATGTACTGCCTACTCTAATAACAAGAAATTATTCAACTGCATTATTGAATTATTATTGAAATTATGAATTATTCAGCATAAAATATATTTGATAGATTATGTTCATAAAATCCTTGACCAAAAATCCACTTCTTTAGGACATTGTGACAGTTATTTTTAAACAAGAGATTTCTTCGAGATCTCCTTCGTTTCTTATAATCCTTAGACAACAGATTTACCTCGATGCAAAGAAATATATTTGTAAGTCGAAATATTGATGACCATTTTCTCTTGGATCATGAAATAGCAATTTTCGTTGTCTTTAATGCGTGCAACTTGTTCATTTTACATAAGCCTATCTGAGTATGTACTTATTATTTTGTACTATTATTATTATTACTATATTTATTATTATATTATACTAATGGATCATTCAGACGTAAAGAGTTTTTACCAAACTCCTTAAGGCGTGAGAGTTTTTTAAAGTACAAAATGTATTTGAAATATATTCTGATGTTACATACATTTCAGATATTCAATAATATAGATTTCAATAAATTTTAGGATTTCGGCTTTCATGTATTTTCGGATATTCTTCATAGATACCAGAACCTCGTGTTATTTTTTTCTGTGAATCTAAACATAGAGAAATAAGTAGTTAAATTTGGATTGCTGACAGTAAGTAGGTTTTGGAGTATAACAGAACAAAGGCAGAAAGGGATGGAGGTAGAATCAGCCCTCTTCCGGCAATTGGTCTTAAAGATATGTTCCAAAATGATCTTTGGTAATATATGCATTTTTATCATAACTGGGATGCCTCAGAGAACGTTAAACGCACAAATAACAGAATTTAAGGCCTAAATTAGACTTTTAAGTTTTTCCACTCTTCTGCAGCGATTTTGTTGTTTAATATAGCCTTTTCTGAATTAATGTATACGTAGCCTAAAAAACTTTTTTTTTTAACTCCACCCTAGGGTCCAGACCGTGTAAGCACGGACGCTTAAATATATGCTGTCAACTTCTTCTTTAAATAGTGTGGTTTTAATTTCATGAAAATAATTTTCTAATCGTACCCTGAAGCTCGAAAAAAACATATTATTATAAAATCTTATTGTTTTTCGGGTAAAACCTTGAAAAAATAATTTGTCTTTTAAGGATTTTGTCATTTTTTGGTGCCTAAACGAATGATTAAAACAGTGTTTAGCACCATGGAAACAGATAAGGAAAAAATATTTTATTTGGGCATAATAAATTCAGATTACATCTTTGGCTGGGATAAATGCAAGCAACATTTCTGGACTGCGATGAAAACAAACAATTCTTAACAACAGGCATACATAATCGAAAACAACAATAATTCAGTACAAACAACTATACACATACAAAAGAAAAAACAAAAAGTACGTACAACAGATATACACAGGCATATTGGGAAATTTTCTTGAGATTTCTTTTCTATGAATTATAAACGAGTGAATATGAATTATGAATCATTTCCATCCCAAGAGGATGAAAATGACTAGTGGCAAAAAGCAAAAAAAAAATATTGGATACAGATTAAGCTTAAGAGCAAATGAAGAAAATGAAAATGACACCCTAAACACCTAAACACCATAAGGAGTCTCATATTATACAATTACCATAAGCAGGATATTTCAAAGCCTCTTAAAAATACCCGATGTCTTCAGAAGTCATGACAACTTATGAACATATTGGAGGGGGCAAAATATATCTTCAGAATCTAGGAGGAGAATGTGTATTTTTTCCAAATAAAATACCAAAAAGAGTGTTGTTCAATGAAAACTCCAAAAAAGTTTTTTTTTTAAATCTAGGGGTATCTTAAAGATAGCAAAAGCCCTATCCTTCCCGTGGAGCCACCAAGCAAAATGGCCAATCCCAGTCCTTACGTTAATTTAGGCTGGCATGTGTGATTAAAACCTGCACTCTTGAGCACCCCCCCCCCCACAAAAAAAAACAAATAAAAGAAGAGTTGCTGGGAAATCACCAATTGCCTTTTGAAGTTTTGAGTGAGTAAAAAAAGAAAAGAAGACAAATACTAATTTGAAAGATCCTAAACTGTAGCAAAACGAGTATCGGTTCACACGAAATATTTTTTCCATCGAGCGACGTGAAATCAGGCTGTCGAAGAGAAATACGCAGAATCAAACTTACATAACTTGTGCCCCTTTTTGATCAGAGGCAACGCTATAGCGCTGCCTATAGTAAAGGCCATGCTGCTCCAATATTTTATTATTATAGATTTTTTTTCCCAGAGGCACTTCATATGGAATGGGTCGTCGTAGAAACTTCTAAGGGGGCTCATTTGATTGGAAATCGAGAGTTCCAGTGCCCTTTTTAAGGGTCAAAAGTGATTGGAAGGCAACTAACATCCCTTCCACGCCCACCAGTTCCCCAAACACATCCAAACAAAATATTGAGATAGCCATTTTGTTCAGCGTAGTTGATTTCCAGATAGAAATTATGTTTTTGAGGACGAGACTCCCCCCCACAGCCATCGGGGCAAGGGTTGTAACTTATGCCTTGGGGGCATAATAAGGTTTTTATAGAAAGCTTTGCCGTAGAGACTTCAAAAAGGACTCATTCGATTGGAAATTTGAAGGGCTGGTGCCCTTTTTAATAGCCGAAAGTGATTGGAGGGCAACTAACCCCCCTCTCACGCCCACCTTTCCCCAAACACATCCAATCAAAATTTTGAGATAGCCATTTTGTTCAACGTAGTTGAAAGTTCTGGAAATTAGGTCTTTGAGGATAACAACCCCCTCCCCACAGCCCTCAGGGCAAGGGTTGTAAGTTATACCCTGGGGGTATGTAAGGTTTTTATAGTAAGCGTTGTCGTAGAAACTTTAGAAAGGGCTCATTCGATTGGAAATTTAAATGGCTAGTTCCCTTTTCAATAGCCGAAAGTGATTGGAAGGCAACTAGCACCCCTTCGACTCCCACCACTTCCCCAAACACATCAAATCAAAATTTTGATATGGTCATTTTGTGCAACGTAGTTGAAAGTTCTTGAAATGATATCTTTGAGATGGAAACTCCCCCCACAATCTTCAGGGCAAGGGTTATAAGTTATGCCCTGGGGGCATATATGGGTCTTATGGAAGGAATGCTCGTATAAACTTCAGAGAGGGCTAGTTTGACTGGAAATTGAAAGTTCTAGTTCACTTTTTAAGCATCAAATGATATCGGAGGGTAACCAACTCCCCCAAAACCCTTTTCTCCCAAATGCATCTGATAAAAATTTTGAGATAGCTATTTTGTTCAAAATAGTTCAAAGATCATGTAACGAAAGTTCTGGTGTCGACACGACCCCCCAGGTCCCGGCAGCAGGCATTGTAAGTTATGCCCTAGGGGCATATATGGGTCTTATGGAAGGAATGCTCGAATAAACTTCAAAGAGGGCTCATTTGATTGGAAATTGAAAGTTTTAGTTCACTTATTAAGAGCTAAAAGAGATTGGAGGGCATCTAGCCCCCCCCCCAATCCAAGCCTTTTTGTCCTCAAACCCATCCAATTAGAACTTTGAGATAACATTTTTTTTAATAGTTCAAAGACCATATAACGAAAACTCCGGGGTCGACACAGCCCCCAAGGGCAGGCGTTGTAAGTTATACCCTGGGGGAATATATGGTTCTTATTTAAGAGATGCTCGTAAAAAATTCAGAGACGGCTAATTTGATTGGAAATTGAAAGTTCTAGTTCAGTTTTTGATAGTCAAAAGACATTTGAGGGCATCTAGCCCCCCCTCCCCCCCGCCCATTTTTTCCCGAAAGCATTCGATAAAAATTTTGAGATAGCCATTAAGCTAAAATTGTTCAAAAGTCAGATAACAAAAGTTCAGGTGTCGACACAACCCCCAGGAACCGGGGGCAGGCGTTGTAAGTTCTGCCTTGGGGCATATATGAGCAGTAGCCTAGGTGCTGATTTGAAACTTACATGGAAACTTACACCTGAGACAATACGGTTTCACGTGCACATTGCAAAAAGTGAGCAATCCTTTACCTATAGAGTGGTCAAACATGTTTTGAAACTACATGCTATTTGCTTGCCTAAAAATTGGATGCTACGATCAGAATTGTTTGATTGACATTTGCAAAAAGGGATAAGGGATTCGCGAATTGTAGTGTACGAACGATCTTATGTGAATAATAGGGAAAAAAACAGAGCTGGATAGCATTTGCGAATTGGATCGCATGAAGGTGGAGAAAAAAGGGTATAGCATTTGCGAATTGGACTATACGAACGATATTAATTGAATAATAGGGGAAAAAACAGAGCTAGAAAGCATTAGCGAATTGGATCGTATGAAGATGGAGAAAAAAAGGGTTAAACTGATTATTGGACAACTGCCTTTAGTCAAGACTAGTTTGTTAGGAATGTGTCGCTGCTAAAGCTAACTCTAATTGCCAAAAAAGGGTATAGCATTTGTGAATTGGTTATTATCAGTTAAGGTAACCCCTCGGGGCTGTTAACTCATAGCTTATTTATTATAAATTTCGAACAACATCAATCTATGGTTAAGGATAATAAAATGGTCATATGACTTGACCTAGCTTTACTTCTTCGATGTGTTCTGTGTAATACACAAGTGATGTTTGATTAGTGTTGTCAATTTAAAATAGAGTTTAACGTTATAGTATACTAAAACGTTGATACTAAGAGAGATGTAGATGGCAAGAAAAGAATTTTAATAATGAAATTCAGAAAAAACCTTAGAAATCCTTACAAATCAAGTAGTAAGGTGTGTGTGAGTACGAACCATCAAGGATCATAAGCACCAACTACCCTAACCACTAAAGACCTCAACCCTCCAAAGGTCCCTTATCCCCAAACTTGAAGGGCGCCCCCTCTTCTCCAACGTTTTGGCCCCTCCCCCCATTTTTTTTTGAATTTTTTGAATTTTTTTTAACTTTTTTTATTATTTTTTTTTAACATGATATATTTTTTTCAACTTTTTTTTACATGTCTTCGAATGAGATGAAACTTACTTCAAACAAAAAAAGAATCACATTTAATATTTTCCAAACTCAAAATGAGAATGGTATAGACATGCTAGTCATGACCTTTACTATTAGAAAAATAATGTTTGTAGTAGCACTTTTTTATTGGACTAAATATTTCCGTAAAATCTGAGCTAATAAGGGTTTTTGACCGTAAACTCTAGTTTTTGTAAGAAAATTATGGAAAATACAATTCTCTGGTTCAAATGTGAAACTTGAGTCCATTTTTGGATCGAAAAATAAACTATTTCCGTAAACTCTGAGCTAATAAGGGTTTTTGACTGTAAACTCTAGTTTTATGTAATAAAATTATTGAAAACAAATTTCTTTGTTTAAAAAGTGAAAATTGAATACATTTTTTTGATCGAAATATAATACAATTTCCGTAAAATCTGAGCTAGTAAGGGTTATTGACCGTAAAATCCAGTTTTTTGTCTGAAAATTATGCAAAATACAATTTGTTGGATCATAGGTGAAACTTAAGTTCAGTTTTGGGTCGAAAAATAAACTATTTCTGTAAAATCTGAGCTAATAAGGGTTTTTGACTGTAAACTCTAGTTTTTTGTAAGAAAATTATGGAAAATACAATTCTCTGGTTCAAATGTGAAACTTAAGTCCATTTTTTGGATCGAAAAATAATACTATTTCCGTAAAATCTGAGCTAATAAGGGTTTTTGACCGTAAACTCTAGTTTTTTGTAAGAAAATTATGGAAAATACAATTCTCTGGTTCAAATGCATAACTTAAGTCCATTTTTGGATCGAAAAATAAAACTATTTCCGTAGAATCTCAGCTAATAAGGGTTTTTGACCGTAAACTCTAGTTTTTTGTATTAAATTTATGGAAAAAACAATTCTCTGGTTCAAATGTGAATCTTAAGTCCATTTTCGGATCGAAAAATAAACTATTTCTGTAAAATCTGAGCTAATAAGGGTGTTTGACCGTAAACTCTAGTTTTTTGTAAGGAAATTATGGAAAATACAATTCGTTGGTTCAACTTAAGCCCAGTTTTGGATCAAAAAATAAACCATTTCCGCAAAATCTGAGCTAATAAGGGTTTTTGACCGTAAACTCTAGTTTTTTTGTAAGAAAATTATGGACAATACAATTCTCTGGTTCAAATGTGAAACGTAAGTCCATTTTTGGATCGAAAAATAAACTATTTCTGTAAAATCTGAGCTTTCTTTATCAACATCCGTTGTTGGATATGTCACTATGTTATTATGAAAAAATTGTAAGTAAGTAAGTAAGTAAGTAAGTAACAAACTCTTTCTTGAATTCAACTCTTGGATACACAATACACAAATTTAATTCAGGAAATTTTGAAAAAAATTGAACTGATTCCTTATTAACATTCATTATCGATTGAAGTCGCTTCCTAGACAGGCAATACAGCAATTTTACAAAATCTAAGTATAAGAGTGATTAAATTCTATATTAACATCCATTTCTTGGATACATAGGAGAAAGTTGACAAAATCTAAGTGTTAGAGTGAATAAATTGTTAATCAACATCTTTTGTCAGATACATCGGATAAAATTGACAGAATCTAAGTGTCAGTGTGAATAAATATTTTTTTATCAACATCCTTTGGTAAATACATCAAATAAAATTGACAAAATTGAAATTTCAGAATGAATAAATGCTTTAACAACATCTTTTATCAGATATGTCGGATAAAATTGACAAAATCTAAGCATCAGAGTGACTAAATTCTATATCAGCATACTTTTCTCGGATACATAGAATAAAATATCGGATAAAATTGACAAAATCTAAGGATCAGATTGATTAAATTCTATATCAACATCCTTTTCTCAGGTACATGGGATAAAATTGACAAAATCTAAGTATCAGATTGATTAAATTCTATATCAACATCCCTTTCTCGGGTACATGGAGCAAAATTGACAAAATCTAAGTATCAGAGTGAATAATTTTTTTTTATCAACATCCTTTATCAGTTACAACAATTATAATTAACAAAATCTAAATATCAGAGTGAATAAATGCTTTTTCAGCATCCTTTGTCGGATATGTTGAATAAAATTGACAAAATCTAAATATGAGAATGAATAAATGTTTTAACAGCATCCTTTGTTGGATATAATGGATAAAATTGACAGAATCTAAGTATCAGAGTGAATAAATTAATTATCAACATCCTTGATAATACAGCAATTTCACAAAATCTAAGTATAGGAGTGATTAAATTCTATATCAACATCCATTTCTCGGATACATAGGAAAAAGTTGACAAAATCTAAGTGAGAGTGAATAAATTTTGTTTTATCAACATCTTTTGTCAGATACATCGGATAAAATTGACAGAATCTAAGTGTCAGAGTGAATAATTTTTTTTAATCAACATCCTTTGTCAGATACATCAAATAAAATTGACACAATCTAAATTTCAGAATGAATAAATGCTTTAACGACATCCTTTATCAGATATGTTGGATGAAATTGACAAAATCTAAGCATCAGAGTGATTAAATTCTATATCAACAACTCTTTCTCGAATAAATGGGATAAATTTGAAACAATGCAAGTGTCACAGTGAATAGATTTTTTTTATACCAACATCTATTGTCAGATACATCGAATATAATTGACAAAATCTAAGTATCAGAGGGAATAAATGCTTTATCAGCATCCTTTCTCGAATATAACGGATAAAAGTAACAAAATCTAAGTACCAGAGTGAATAAATGCATTATCAACATCATTTGTCGGATATATCAGTTAAAATTGAAATGTCGGATAAAATTGACAAAATCTAAGTGTCAGAGTGAATATATTTTTTTTTCTCAACATCTTTTGTCAGATACATCGAATATAATTGACAAAATTTAAGTGTTAGAGTGAATAATTTTTTTATCAACATCCTCTGTCAGATACATCGGAGAAAATTGACAAAATCTAAGTATCAGACTGAAAGAATGCGTTATCAACATCATTTATCGGATATGTCGGACAAAATTTTTTTATTAAGGAAATATCTGAATGCGTTTAAGTTATAGTACGAATGGCTTGCAAAAAACACGAAAATACTATCAGAATGAATAATTTATTTATCAACATCCGTTGTTGGATATGTCATTATGAAAAAAAAATTGTAAGTAAGTAAGTAAGTAAGTAAGTAAAAAACGCTTTCTTGAATTCACCTCTTGGATACACATTACAGAAATTTAATTCAGGAAATTATGAAAAAATATTGAACAAATTCTTTATTAACATTCATTATCGATTGATATCACTTCCTAGACAGACAATACAGCAATTTCACAAAATCTAAGTATAGGAGTGACTAAGTTCTATATCAGCATCCTTTTTTCTCGGATACATAGGATAAAATATCGGATAAAATTGACAAAATCCAAGTATCAGAATCATTAAATTCTCTATCAACATCCTTTTCTCAGGTACAAGGGATAAAATTGACACTCTAACACTT
>NC_142804.1:48504805-48624805 GCF_049724085.1 Artemia sp. Qi Xiang Cuo | reverse complement strand
TATTCTTTTAATTAACGATTTTAATAACAACTTTAATCTATATTTTCAACATGTCTTGAAACAGACAGACATGTGTTACTAATCTCGGTGATAACACGAGTGTCCCAAGTCTGTTTTTTTCCAAAACTAACCGTGTTCTTACTTTGAAATTATTTTCTATAATAGCGTAACCTTCATGTGACTTGGTACTTTGAAATTATTTTCTACAATAAAATAACTATCATTTGACTTGGTACTTTGAAATTATTTTCTATAATAGCGTAACTATCATGTGACTTGGTACTTTAAAATTATTTTCTATAATAGCGTAACTATCATGTGAGTTGGTACTTTGAAATTACTTTTTATAAAAGCGTAACTATTATGTGACTGGGTATTTTGAAATTATTTTCTATAAAAGCGTAACTATCATGTGACTTGGTACTTTGAAATTATTTTCTATAATAGCGTAACTATCATGTGACTTGGTACTTTGAAATTATCGATTCCCTTTTTTACAGAAGAAAAAATTAGTCTGCACAAAGAATCCCCCTCTGTCTCCCCTCACACTGCATCAAATCCAATACAATGATTTAAAATACAGATCTAAAAAATAGTCAACCATATTAAAAGCTAACCAAACACTTGAAATCGTTTATTTCAACTCATTCACACAGGTTTTTTGCACCCCCTCCCAAATACCTTGTTCTTTATGTTAGAATTTGACTTTTCATTCCCAATTAAATTAAAAAATAAGCATTTTCAACTAAAAATAAGGAACATAGTTAAAAACTAAGACGAATGGAAATTATCTCGTATATGAAGTTAGTTACCCCCTCCGATATACCTTGTTCTTTATGTTAGAATTTGACTTTTCATTTTCAATTAAACTAAAAAATAAGCATTTTCAACTAGAAATAAGGAGCATCGCTAAAAACTAAGACGAATGGAAATTATCCCTTATATGAAGTGAGCTACCCCCCCCCCCCTCCTGAAATACCTTGTTCTTTATGTTAGAATTTGACTTTTCATTCCCAATTAAATTAAAAAATAAGCATTTTCAACTAGAAATAAGGAGCATCGTTAAAAACTAAGACGATTGTAAATTATCCAGTATATGAAGTGAGCTACTCCCCCCTCCCGAAAGACCGTTTTATTTATTTTAGAATTTGAGTTTTAATTCCCAATAAAATTAAAAAATAAGCATTTTCAACTAGAAATAAGGAGCATCGTTAAAAACTAAGACGAATGGAAATTATCCCGTATATAAAGTGAGCTACTCCCCCCGAAATACCTTGTTCTTTATGTTAGAATTTGACTTTTCATTCCCAATTAAATTAAAAAATAAGCATTTTCAACTAGAAATATGGAGCATCGTTAAAAACTAAGACTAAGGGAAATTATCCCGTTTTTTAAGTGAGCTACTCCCCCCCCGAAATATCTTGTTCTTTATTTTCGACTTTGACATTTCATTCCCAATTAAATTAAAAAATATGCATTTTGAACTAGAAATAAGGAGCATCGTTAAAAACTAAGACGAATGGAGATTATCCCGTATATGAGGTGAGCTACCCCCTCCGAAATACCTTGTTCTTTATGTTAGACTTTGACTTTTCATTCCCAATTAAATTAACAAATAAGCATATTCAACTAGAAATAAGGAGCATCGTTAAAAACTAAGACGAATGGAAATCATCCCGTATATGAAGTTAGCTACCCCCTCCGAAATACCTTGTTCTTTATGTTAGAATTTGACTTTTCATTCCCAATTAAATTAAAAAATAAGCATTTTCAACTAGAAATAAGGAGCATCGTTAAAAACTAAGACGATTGTAAATCATCCCGTAAATGAAGTGAGCTACCCCCCCCCCCCCTGAAATACCTTGTTCTTTATGTTAGAATTTGACTTTTCATTCCCAATTAAATTAAAAAATAAGCATTTTCAACTAGAAATAAGGAGCTTCGTTAAAAACTAAGACGAATAGAAATGATCCCGTATATGAAGTGAGCTACCCCCTCCGAAATACCTTGTTCTTTATGTTAGACTTTGACTTTTCATTCCCAATTATATTGAAAAGTAAGCATTTTGAAGTAGAAATAAGGAGCATCGTTAAAAACTAAGACGAATGAAAATTATCCCGTATATGAGGTGAGCTACCCCCTCCGAAATACCTTGTTCTTTATGTTAGAATTTGACTTTTCATTCCCAATTAAATTAAAAAATAAGCATTTTCAACTAGAAATAAGGAGCATCATTAAAAAAAACTAAGACGAATGGAAATCATCCCGTATATGAATTGAGCTACCCCCTCCGAAATATCTTGTTCTTTATATTAGAATTTGACTTTTCAATCCCAATTAAATTAAAAAATAAGCATTTTCAACTAGAAATATGGAGCATTGTTGAAAACTAAGTCGAATGGAAATTATCCTGTATATGAAGTGAGTTACCCCCTCCGAAATATCTTGTTCGTTATGTTAGAATTTGACTTTTTATTCCCAATTAAATTAAAAAATAAGCATTTTCAACTAGAAAGAAGGAGCATCGTTAAAAACTAAGACGAATGAAAATTATCCCGTATATGAATTGAGCTACCCCCTCCGAAATATCTTGTTCGTTATGCTAGAATTTGACTTTTCATTCCCAATTAAATTAAAAAATAAGCATTTTCAACTAGAAACAAGGAGCATCGTTAAAAACTAAGACGAATGGAAATCATCCCGTATATGAAGTGAGCTACCCCCTCCGAAATATCTTGTTCTTTATGTTAGACTTTGACTTTTCATTCCCAATTAAATTAAAAAATAAGCATTTTCAACTAGAAATATGGAGCATCGTTGAAAACTAAGTCGAATGGAAATTATCCCGTATATGAAGTGAGTTACCCCCTCCGAAATATCTTGTTCTTTATGTTAGAATTTGACTTTTCATTCCCAATTAAATTAAAAAATAAGCATTTTCAACTATAAAAAAGGAGCATCGTTAAAAACTAAGACGAATGAAAATTATCCCGTATATGAAGTGAGCTACCCCCTCCGAAATATCTTGTTCTGTATGTTAGAATTTGACTTTTCATTCCCAATTAAATTAAAAAATAAGCATTTTCAACTAGAAATAAGGAGCATCGTTAAAAACTAAGACGAATGGAAATCATCCCGTATATGAAGTGATCTACCCCCTTCGAAATATCTTGTTCTTTATGTTAGAATTTGACTTTTCATTCCCAATTAAATTAAAAAATAAGCATTTTGAACTAGAAATAAGGAGCATCGCTAAAAACTAAGACGAATGGAAATTATCCCGTATATGAAGTGAGCTACCCCCTCCGAAATACCTTGTTCTTTATATTAGAATTTGACTTTTCAATCCCAATTAAATTAAAAAATAAGCATTTTCAACTAGAAATATGGAGCATCGTTGAAAACTAAGTCGAATGGAAATTATCCTGTATATGAAGTGAGTTACCCCCTCCGAAATATCTTGTTCTTTATGTTAGAATTTGACTTTTCATTCCCAAATAAATTAAAAAATAAGCATTTTCAACTATAAAATAGGAGCATCGTTAAAAACTAAGACGAATGAAAATAATCCCGTATATGAAGTTATTACCCCCTCCTAACTATCGTGTTCTTTATGTTAGAATTTGACTTTTCATTCCCAAGTAAATTAAAAAATAAGCATTTTCAACTAGAAATAAGGAGCATCGTTAAAAACTAAGAAGAATTGAAATCATCCCGTATATGAAGTGATCTACCCCCTCCTAAATATCTTGTTCTTTATGTTAGAATTTGACTTTTCATTCCCAATTAAATTAAAAATAAGCATTTTCAACTAGAAATAAGGAGCATCGTTAAAAACTAAGACGATTGGAAATTATCCCGTATATGAAGTGAGCTAACCCCCCCCCGAAATACCTTGTTCTTTATGTTAGAATTTGACTTTTAATTCACAATTAAATTAAAAAATAAGCATTTTCAAATATAAATAATTATCATCGTTAAAAACTAAGACCAATGTAAATTATCCATTATATTATGTGAGCTACCCCCCCCCCCCCGAAATACCTTGTTTTTTATGTTAGAATTTCACTTTTCATTCCCAATAAAATTAAAAAATAAGAATTTTCAACTAGCAATAAGGAGTATCGTTAAAAACTAAGACGAATGGGAATTATCCCGTATATGAAGTGAGCTACCCCCCCCCCCGAAATATCTTGTTCTTTATGTTAGAATTAGACTTTTCATTCCCAATTAAATTAAAAAATAAGCATTTTCAACTAGAAATAAGGAGCATCGTTAAAAACTGAGACGAATGGAAATTATCCCGTATATGAAGTTAGCTACACCCTCCGAAATACCTTTGAAGTTGTTTTCATGTAAAAATATCCTTCCCCTTTTCCATGGAAAATTCCCCCCTCAAGACAATTCTTAATTTTTGATCACACTTTTCAGACATTTCTTGTTAAAACTTTATTTTCAACTAATTCATCCGGTAAGAGATCCTTCTGCCATCACCCCACCACTTATGTATTATATGGAACAAATCAAAGAAGTAAAGCTATCCGTTGAAGTGAGCTACCCCCTCCGAAATATCTTGTTCTTTATATAAGACTTTGACTTTTCATCACAATTAAATTAAAAAATAAGCATTTTCAACTAGAAATAAGGAGCATCGTTAAAAAACTAAGACGAATGGAAATTACCCCGTATATGATGTGAGCTGCCCCCTCCGAAATATCTTGTTCTTTTATGTTAGACTTTTTGAATTTTTCATCTCAATTAAATTAAAAAATATAAAACCTTGAGAATATTAAGCCTTTTAGAACAAAAACAAAAATCTTTAGTCATCAAGAAATTTCAACGACCATCTGGTTTCAGAATTCCTATCAAGTCGAACAAAAAAAACAATACAGATTCGATATACTATTGAACTTTAATATTAAATATATGTTTCAAAAAATTATGCTCATGTTAGGTTAATATATTTCACTTCCTTGACGAAAATAACATCTTGATTAATATCTTCGGTAAAAGTTATGACTCGCTCCATCTCGATAGGTACACTGTTGGTCTTTTTTTTTTCTCGAATTGGCGGAGTTCTTAACACAACAATCTTCTCCGACTCTAATGGGTCCAAGCGTGAGTTTAAGCCACGTCGAATAGCAGGGATATCAGCCAAGGTGAAAATAAGCAGTTCTTTACTCTTAAATTAAGGAATATGAATAAGTCAATGAATTCAAAGAATCCATATTTGCAAAAAAAAAATTCACAAATCGTATGTTAAATAATTAGAATCTCAAGCACTATTCTTTTAATTAACGATTTTAATAACAACTTTAATCTATATTTTCAACATGTCTTGAAACAGACAAAGACATATGTTACTAATTTCGGTGATAACACGAGTGTCCCAAGTCTGTTTTTTCTAAAACTTACCGTTTTCTTACTTTGAAATTATTTTCTATAATAGCGTAACCTTCATGTGACTTGGTACTTTTGAATTATTTTCTACAATATCATAACTATCATGTGACATGGTACTTTGAAATTATGTTCTATAATAACGTAACTATCATGTGACTTGGTACTTTAAAATTATTTTCTATAATAGCGTAACTATCATGTGACTTGTTACTTTGAAATTACTTTTTATAGAAGCGTAACTATCATGTGACTTGGTACTTTGAAATTATTTTCTACAATAGCGTAACTATCATGTGGCTTGGTACTTTGAAATTATTTTCTATAATAGCGTAACTATCATGTGACTTGGTACTTTGAAATTATCGATTCCCTTTTTTACAGAAGAAAAAATTAGTCTGCACAAAGAATCCCCCTCTGCCTCCCCTCCCACTGCATCAAATCCAATACAATGATTTAAAATATAGATCTAAAAAATAGTCAACCATATTAAAAGCTAACCAAACACTTAAAATTGTTTATTTCAACTCATTCACACAGGTTTTTCGCACCCCCTCCCAAATACCTTGTTCTTTATGTTAGAATTTGACTTTTCATTCCCAATTAAATTAAAAAATAAGCATTTTCAACTAGAAATAAGGAACATCGTTAAAAACTAATACGAATGGAAATTATCTCGTATATGAAGTGAGTTACCCCCTCCGATATACTTTGTTCTTTATTTTAGAATTTGACTTTTCATTTTCAATTAAACTAAAAAATAAGCATTTTCAACTAGAAATAAGGAGCATCGCTAAAAACTAATACGAATGGAAATTATCCCGTATATGAAGTGAGCTACCCCCCCCCCCCTGAAATACCTTGTTCTTTATGTTAGAATTTGACTTTTCATTCCCAATTAAATTAAAAAATAAGCATTTTCTACTATAAATAAGGAGCATCGTTAAAAACTAAGACGAATTGAAATTATCCCGTATATGAAGTGAGCTACTCCCCCCCCCCGAAATACCGTTTTCTTTATGTTAGATTTTGACTTTTCATTCCAAATTAAATTAAAAAATAAGCATTTTCAACTAGAAATAAGGAGCATCGTTAAAAACTAAGACGAATGGAAATTATCCCGTATATGAAGTGAGCTACTCCCCCCGAAATACCTTGTTCTTTATGTTAGAATTTGACTTTTCATTCCCAATTAAATTAAAAAATAAGCATTTTCAACTAGAAATATGGAGCATCGTTAAAAAATAAGACAAATGGAAATTATCCCGTATATTAAGTGAGCTACCCCCCCCCCCCGAAATATCTTGTTCTTTATTTTCGACTTTGACATTTCATTCCCAATTAAATTAAAAAATATGCATTTTGAACTAGAAATAAGGAGCATCGTTAAAAACTAAGACGAATGGAGATTATCCCGTATATGAGGTGAGCTACCCCCTCCGAAATACCTTGTTCTTTATGTTAGAATTTGACTTTTCATTCCCAATTAAATTAAAAAATATGCATTTTCAACTAGAAATAAGGAACATCGTTAAAAACTAAGACGAATGGAAATCATCCCGTATATGAAGTTAGCTACACCCTCCGAAATACCTTGTTCTTTATGTTAGAATTTGACTTTTCATTCCCAATTAAATTAAAAAATAAGCATTTTCAACTAGAAATAAGGAGCATCGTTAAAAACTAAGACGATTGGAAATCATCCCGTAAATGAAGTGAGCTACCCCCCCCCCTGAAATACCTTGTTCTTTATGTTAGAATTTGACTTTTCATTCCCAATTAAATTAAAAAATAAGCATTTTCAACTAGAAATAAGGAGCTTCGTTAAAAACTAAGACGAATAGAAATTATCCCGTATATGAAGTGAGCTACCCCCTCCGAAATACCTTGTTCTTTATGTTAGACTTTGACTTTTCATTCCCAATTATATTGAAAAATAAGCATTTTGAAGTAGAAATAAGGAGCATCGTTAAAAACTAAGACGAATGGAAATTATCCCGTATATGATGTGAGCTACCCCCTCCGAAATACCTTGTTCTTTATGTTAGAATTTGACTTTTCATTCCAAATTAAATTAAAAAATAAGCATTTTGAACTAGAAATAAGGAGCATCAGTAAAAACTAAGACGAATGGAAATTATCCCGTATATGAATTGAGCTACCCCCTCCGAAATACCTTGTTCTTTATGTTAGAATTTGACTTTTCATTCCCAATTAAATTAAAAAATAAGCATTTTCAACTAGAAATATGGAGCATCGTTGAAAACTAAGACGAATGGAAATTATCCTGTATATGAAGTGAGTTACCCCCTACGAAATATCTTGTTCTTTATGTTAGAATTTGACTTTTTATTCCCAATTAAATTAAAAAATAAGCATTTTCAACTAGAAACAAGGAGCATCGTTAAAAACTAAGACGACTGGAAATTATCCCGTATATGAAGTGAGCTACCCCCTCCGAAATATCTTGTTCTTTATGCTAGAATTTGACTTTTCATTCCCAATTAAATTAAAAAATAAGCATTTTCAACTAGAAATAAGGAGCATCGTTAAAAACTAAGACGAATGGAAATCATCCCGTATATGAAGTGAGCTACCCCCTCCGAAATATCTTGTTCTTTATGTTAGAATTTGACTTTTCATTCCCAATTAAAGTTAAAAAATAAGCATTTTCAACTAGAAATATGGAGCATCGTTGAAAACTAAGACGAATGGAAATTATCCTGTATATGAAGTGAGTTACCCCCTCCGAAATATCTTGTTCTTTATGTTAGAATTTGACTTTTCATTCCCAATTAAATTAAAAAATAAGCATTTTCAACTATAAACAAGGAGCATCGTTAAAAACTAAGACGAATGAAAATTATCCAGTATATGAAGTGAGATACCCCCTCCGAAATATCTTGTTCTGTATGTTAGAATTTGACTTTTCATTCCCAATTAAATTAAAAAATAAGCATTTTCAACTAGAAATAAGGAGCATCGTTAAAAACTAAGACGAATGGAAATCATCCCGTATATGAAGTGATCTACCCCCTTCGAAATATCTTGTTCTTTATGTTAGAATTTGACTTTTCATTCCCAATTAAATTAAAAAATAAGCATTTTGAACTAGAAATAAGGAGCATCGCTAAAAACTAAGACGAATGGAAATTATCCCGTATATGAAGTGATCTACCCCCTCCGAAATACCTTGTTCTTTATATTAGAATTTGACTTTTCATTCCCAATTAAATTAAAAAATAAGCATTTTCAACTAGAAATATGGAGCATCGTTGAAAACTAAGTCGAATGGAAATTATCCCGTATATGAAGTGAGTTACCCCCTCCGAAATATCTTGTTCTTTATGTTAGAATTTGACTTTTCATTCCCAATTAAATTAAAAAATAAGCATTTTCAACTAGAAACAAGGAGCATCGTTAAAAACTAAGACGAATGAAAATAATCCCGTATATGAAGTGATTACCCCCTCCGAACTATCTTGTTCTTTATGTTAGAATTTGACTTTTCATTCCCAAGTAAATTAAAAAATAATCATTTTCAACTAGAAATAAGGAGCATCGTTAAAAACTAATAAGAATTGAAATCATCCCGTATATGAAGTGATCTACCCCCTACGAAATATCTTGTTATTTATGTTAGAATTTTACTTTTCATTCCCAATTAAATTAAAAATAAGCATTTTCAACTAGAAATAAGGAGCATCGTTAAAAACTAAGACGAGTGGAAATTATCCCGTATATGAAGTGAGCAAACCCCCCCCCCCCCCGAAATACCTTGTTCTTTATGTTAGAATTTGACTTTTCATTCCCAATTAAATTAAAAAATAAGCATTTTCAACTAGAAATAAGGAGCATCGTTAAAAACTAAGACGAATGGAAATTATCCCGTATATGAAGTGAGCTACTCCCCCCCCCCGAAATACCTTGTTCTTTATGTTAGAATTTGACTTTTCATTCCCAATTAAATTAAAAAATAAGCATTTTGAACTAGAAATAAGGAGAATCGTTAAAAACTAAGACGAATGGTACTTATCCCGTATATGAAGTGAGCTACCCCCTCCCCCGAAATATCTTGTTCTTTATTTTCGACTTTGACATTTCATTCCCAATTAAATTAAAAAATATGCATTTTGAACTAGAAATAAGGAGCATCGTTAAAAACTAAGACGAATGGAAATTATCCCGTATATGATGTGAGCTACCCCCTCCGAAATATCTTGTTCTTTATGTTAGACTTTGACTTTTCATTCCCAATTAAATTAAAAAATAAGCATTTTCAACTAGAAATAAGGAGCATCGTTAAAAACTAAGATGAATGGAAATTATCCCGTATATGAAGTTAGCTACCCCCTCCGAAATACCGTTGAAGTTGTTTTCATGTAAAAATATCCCTTCCCTTTTCCATGGAAAATTCCCCCCTTAAGACAATTCTTAATTTCTGATCACACTTTTCAGACATTTCTTGTTAAAACTTTATTTTCAACTAATTCAACCGGTAAGATATCCTGCATCCATCAACCCACTCCCCCAAAAAATAATTATTCAGGGATTTCTTGTTAATTTTTTTTATTTCAACTCATTCACACAGGTTTTTTCGCTAGTCAACGTATCTTGAAACAGACAAAGACATGTGTTACTAATCACGGTGATAACACGAGCGCGTGATAACATGAGTGCGTGAAATTTGATCTTAAAACTGTCCCTTCCTATGTAACACAGCTGCTTCCATTTAGACCAGGAAAAAAAGATTTTTTTTTTGATAATTGGGAAAAAGGGACATATTTTTAACGAAATAACTAAAACTACAGAACTATGCTCGTAACAAGGCAATGAAGGAGGGGTTTTTTGTTTTACATAATAGAAAAAAGCATACTTAGCGTTTTCTAACGACTATACACATCATAATTTAAGTGTTCGTATTGTTGGAGGGGAGGGGGCTAAGTCCCCCTGAAATTTGTATTTACTGGTAAAATGATTTTTTTATCTGGAAATAAATTAAAAAATTTAGTAAGCTGTACTCAAATTGATAATTGACGGATCCATTGTTTCAAAGTTAATAGTATTCAGTGAACTATAATCGATATGTTAAAACATAATGAAAATTAAATTCTAATGCACGAACGTTTTATACGGAATTTCAATGACGAATAAAAACGGATGTTACCTCGAAAAACCGGTTCGGTTGTGTTACATAATTTCATGCATGCTCCCAAAACATGTTTGACTACTTTATATCATACCAGTTTTTTAAGAATGTGCACGTGAACTCATGACGTACATTCATTGTACAATTCTTATCAAAAACAGAAAAAAACCTGTCTGCTTAAATTATATTATTACGACCATACTCTCAAAACATGTTTGACCACATTATACACTGCCAAATAACCAGTCTGGCAATCTGCCTTGGAAAGCTGCCATGGAATGTGGAATTCCTATGACAGCGATATAAATATTTTCCTATAGCAGCGGTAGTATTCAATATTAGCATTCTACTCATACTAAGGGCATTAAGTTGAAACGTTTAGGGGGAGTTTCAATTAAACTAAAAAACTATACGCATGCAAGTTTATTAAAAGGGTATATAAGCAATAACATATCAGTTCACTTTCAGAGTTCAAAGAGTGAAGAGCTAAACCAGTTTAAAAAGGTTTATAGTTTGAACTATTCAGATAGCGTTTTTATTGTTCCGAAATTAAATTTACCTGAATGCATTCATACAGGTAGTTTCGATTGCATCCTAACCTAGCTATTGCATGATTTCAAGTGTTCATGAAAAATTTTTTGCGGATAATAACAGCAGGATAATCGTTTATCTGGAGAGGAGAATTAGCAAATTAGGAGCTGAATGTTCGAGATTTCAGCTGTTTGCCGTGGCTTAATTAACGGCCGATTAAGCAAATTGCACGTTTTGCTCCATTCTTTTGTATAGGCTACTTTAAATTTGTTGGCAAGGTTTCATTGGAGATGACAAAAAACGAAAGAAGCAATAAGGACTTGACAGTTCAAACATCTCAAATGTTTCTTCAGGAATATCGGTTGAAGAATTTTCAATAAAATCGTTAGCTGACAACAGTAGAATGCTAATATGGAATTTGCCAAGGCCCCTGTACCAAACAGGTTTCTGTTAGGTATAGTATTCTACCGGTCCTATAGGTAAACATTTCTACAGGGCATTACACCTTTTCAAAGAGATTTACGCAATTTAGTAGATTTTTAGTTCATGATATATACGCCTTTTTAAGGATAAACCTGTATTATAAAACCAGCGCGTCTTGTTTCGCTGTTATTATATTCAATTATATTTGCTGTTGTCACTATTCCAGTTTTTTCTAAACCAGTGTTTGCATGTGGTTACTCCACATACGGTAACTTGATTAAGTATTGTCAATTTAAACAAGTTTTTCTGACACAATTTACAGACCAGATTTCTACTTCATATATTTTTTTGATAACTTGATAGGTGATTTGAATAAAAGGAATTCAACTATTTTGTCTATGAAATAGAAGCTAACTCAATTTGCAAAAAGGGTATTCCATTTTGCACAACTCTGATCTGATTGAATTGTCGCTGACAATGAGATTTAATCACTGCTAAGCCTATTGTTACTGTGAGAGAGTTACCCGATTTACAGCTTAGTGTTAACTGACAGACTTCCAAATAAGAACATTTTGAAAAGCAGACAAAAAATCGGGCATTATAATCAGAATTATTTGATTAACATTTAAAAACGGGTAATGAGATATATGATCTGTATAATACAAAAGTGATGTTTGATAAGTATTGTCAGTTTAAAATAGGATCTAACGTTCCCCCTTCGCCCCCCCCCCCCATTTCTGAAGACAGAGAGGGGAGGAGTCAAATTCGGAGGCCCGAAGGAGTTGTTAACTCGGGTAATTTGTTATAAATTTGAAAAATGCCTAACGACGAATAGGAAATGAATTTTTTCTTTACATGGTGTTCGTTCAATTGAAAGCGAGGATTTCTGTTAAATAAATAATTCTTATATTTTTTCCGTTCAATTGAAAGCGAGAATTTCTGTTAAATAAATAATTGTTATTGTCTATTCATTTGTGTTAAATAAAAATCTTGAATCTGGAAAATGAAAAAAATAAGTATTTAAACAAAATGTACGATGCTGCTAATTAAGGAATAGTAGACTACACTCAGAATTGTTTGCACGAGGGGCCTGTCTGTGTCTCTTTGAGCTGTTTGTGTCTCTTGAGGCTGTGTGTGTCTCTTTGGGCTGTGTGTCTCTTTGAGCTGTTTGAGTCTTTTTGGTCTGTGTTTGTCTCTTTGAGCTGTTTGTGTCTCTTTGGGTTGTGTGTGTTTCATTGGGCTTTGTGCGTCTCTTTGGGCTGTGTGTCTCGTTGGACTGCTTGAGTCTTTTTGATCTGTTTGTGTCTCTTTGGGCTGTTTGAGTCTTTTTGGGCTTTGTTTGTCTTTTTGGGCTTGGGTCTCTTTGGGCGGTGTGTGTGTCTTTTGGGTATGTGTGTCTCTTAGAACTGTTTGAGTCATTTTGGTCTGTGTGTCTTTGTTTTTGCGGTTTGTGTCTCTTAGTGGTCGTGTGTGTCACTTTGGGCTATGTGTGTCTCTTTGGGGTGTTTGAATCTTTTGGTCTGTATGTGTCTGTATGGGCGTGTTTTTTGTCGTTTGGCGGTGTGTGTGTATCTTTGGGCGTTGTGTGTGTCTTAGGGCTGTGTGTGTCTCTTTAGCCTGTGTGTGTGTCTCTTTGGGCTGTGTGTGCCTCTTTAGGCTGTGTGTCTCTTTGGGCAGTTTGAATCTTTTTGGCCTGTGTGTGTCTCTTTTGGCTTTTTGTGTCGTTTTGGGCTTTGTGTGTCTCTGTTGGATGTGTGCGTCTCTTTCGGTCGCGTGCATCTCTTTGAGCTGTATGTGTCTCTTGGGATGTTTGAGTCATTTTGGTCTGTGTGTGTTTCTTTTTGCTGTTTGTGTATCTTAGAGGACATGTGTGTCTCTTTGGGCAATGTGTGTCTCTTTGGGGTGTTTGAATCTTTTTGGTATGTATGTGTCTGTATGGGCGTGTTTTTTATATTTTGGGTGTGTTTGTGTCTCTTTAGGCTTTGTGTGTCTCTTCGGACAGTGTGTATGTCTCTTTAGCCTGTGTGTGTGTCTTTGGGCTGTGTGTGTCTCTTTAGGCTGTGTGTCTCTTTGGGCAGTTTGAACCTTTATGGTCTGTGTGTGTCTCTTTTGACTGTTTGTGTCGTTTTGGGCTTTTTGGCTTTTTGTGTCGTTTTGGGCTTTGTGGGTCTCTGTTGGATGTGTGCGTCTCTTTGGGCCGCGTGCATCTCTTTGAGCTGTATGTGTCTCTTGGGATGTTTGAGTCATTTTGGTCTGTGTGTGTTTATTTTGGCTGTTTGTGTATCTTATATGACATGTGTTTCTCTTTGGGCAATGTGTGTCTATTTGAGGTGTTTGAATCTTTTTTGTATGTATGTGTCTCTATGGGCGTGTTTTTTGTGTTTTGGGGGTGTGTTTGTCTCTTTTGGCGTTGTGTGTATCTTAGGACTGTGTGTATGTCCCTTTAGCCCGTGTGTGTCTCTTTGGGCTGTGTGTGTCTCTTTAAACTGTGTGTCTCTTTGGGCAGTTTGAATCTTTATGGTCTGTGTGTGCCTCTTTTGGCTGTTTGTGTCGTTTTTGGCTTTGTGTCTCTCTGTTGGATGTGTGCGTCTCTTTGGGCCGTGTACGTCTCTTTGAGCTGTATGTGTCTCTTTGGGACGTGGGTGTCTCTTTGTGAGGTGTTTTTGTATTTTGGCTGTGTGTGCCACGTTGGACGGTGTGTGTTTTCAGGATGTCTTAGTCTTTTGGGTCTGTATGTATCTCTTTGGGCTGTTTGAGTCTTTTAGTTCTGGGTGTGTATCTTTGGGTTGTGTTTTCTCTTTGGGCTGTCTGTGTCTCTTTGTGCTGTTTGTGTCTCTTGGGGCTGTGTGTGTCTTTTTGGGCTGTGTGTCTCTTTGAGCTGTTTGAGTCTTCTTTGGTCTGTTTGTGTGTCTCTTTAGGCTGTTTGAGTCTTTTTGGTGTGTGTGTGTCTCTTTGGGCTGTTTGTGTCTCTTTAGGCTGTGTGTGTGTTTCTTTGGGCTTTGTGCGTCTCTGTGGGATGTGCGTCTCGTTGGACTGCTTTTCTTTCGGCTGGTTGTGTCTCTTAGGAGCCATGTGTGTCTCTTTGAGCTTTTTTGGGGTGTCTGATTCTTTTTGGTCTGTATGTGTCTCTTTGGGCTGTTTGAGTCTTTTAGGTCTGTGTTTGTCTCTTTGGGTTGTGTTTCTCTTTGGGCTGTCTGTGTCTCTTTTAGGTGTTTGTGTATCTTAAGGCTATGTGTGTCTCTTTGGGCTGTGTGTCTCTTTGGGACTGTTTGAGTCTTTTTGGTCTGTTTGTGTGTCTCTTTGGGCTGCTTGAGTCTTTTTGGTCTGTGTTTGTCTCTTTGGGCTGTTTATGTCTCTTCGGGCTGGGCGTGTTTCTTTGGGCTTTGTGTGTCTCTTTTTTCTGTGTGTCAATACGTTTAAGCAATAGATATCTTTAAGCTTAACCCGTCTTTATTAATTAGAATAGTTCTATTGTAAGCAAGTAACAAACTCTTTCATGAAGTCACCTCTTGGATACACAATGCAGAAACTTCATTTAAGAAACTATGAAAAAATTGTAAGTAAGTAAGTAACAAATTATTTCCTAAGTCACCTCTTGGATACACAATACAGAAATTTCATTAAAGAAATTATGAAAAAATTGTAAGTAAGTAGAGTCTTTTTGGTCTGTGTTTGTCTCTTTGGGCTGTTTGTGTGTGTTTTTGGGCTTTGTGCGTCTCTTTGGGCTGTGTGTCAATACGTTTAAGCAATAAATATCTTTAAGCTTAACCCGTCTTTATTCTTTAGAATAGTTCTATTGTAAGCAAGTAACAAACTCTTTCCTACAGTTACCTTTTGGATACACAATGCTGAAACTTCATTTAAGAAACCATGAAAAAATTGTAAGTAAGTAACAAATTCTTTCTTGAAGTCACCTCTTGGATACACAATACTGAAATTTCATTAAAGAAATTATGAAAAAAATGTAAGTAAGTAGCAAATTCTTTCTTGAATTAACCTGCTGGATAAACGAAAAGACATTTTTTTCAAAAAATTACGAAAAAATTCTAAGTAAGTAACAAACTCTTAATTGTTTTCACGACTTAGATATACGACGTAGAAATTTAATTCAAGAAATTATGAAGAAATTCTCAATAAGTAACAATTTCTTTCTTGAAGTCAACTCTTGGATACACAATACGGAAATTTCATTCAAGAAATTATGAAAATATTTGTAAGTAAGTAACAAACTCTTTTTTTGATTTCACCTCTTGGATATACAGTACAGACACTTCATTCAAGAAATTATGAAAAAATCGCAAGTAAGTATTTTTTTTTCTCTTTATCATTTCTTCCAAGAAATTATGACAAAATTATAAGTAAGTAACAAACTCTTAATTGTTTTCACGACTTAGATATACGATGTAGAAATTTAATTCAAGAAATTATGAAGAAATTCTCAGTAAGTAACAATTTCTTTCTTGAAGTCAACTCTTGGATACACAATACGGAAATTTCATTCTAGAAATTATGAAAATATTTGTAAGTAAGTAACAAACTCTTTTTTGATTTCACCTCTTGGATATACAGTACAGATACTTCATTCAAGAAATTATGAAACAATCGCAAGTCTCTTTTTTGATTTCACCTCTTGGATATACAGTACAGATAGTTCATTCAAGAAATTATGAAAAAATCGCAAGTAAGTAACTTTTTTTTCTCTTTATCACAAACAATTTTCACTAAGCTACACGATATAGAAATTTAATTCAAGAAATTATGAGAAAATTCTCAGTAAGTAACAATTTCTTTCTTGAACTCAACTCTTGGATACACAATATGGAAATTTAATTCAAGAATTTCATTACTTAGATACACGATGTAGAAATTTTATTCAATAAATTATGAAAAAATTCTCAGTAAGTAACAATTTCTTTCTTGAAGTCAAATCTTGGATACACAATACTGAAATTTCATTTAAGAAATTATGAAAAATTGTAGGCAAGTAACAAACTCTTTCCTGAAGTCATTTCTTGGATACACAATGCAGAAACTTCATTTAAGAAACTATGAAAAAATTGTAAGTAAGTAACAAATTCTTTCTTGAAGTCACCTCTTGGATACAAAATACAGAAATTTCATTAAAGAAATTATGAAAATTTTTAAGTAAGTAGCAAATTCTTTCTTGAATTCACCTGCTGGATAAACGAAAAGACATTTTGTTCAAGAAATTATGACAGAATTCTAAGTAAGTAACAAACTCTTAATTGTTTTCGTGACTTAGATATACGACGTAGAAATTTAATTCAAGAAATTATGAAGAAATTCTCAGTAAGTAACAATTTCTTTCTTGAAGTCAACTCTTGGATACACACTACGGAAATTTCATTCAAGAAATTATGAAAATATTTGTAAGTAAGTAACAAACTCTTTTTTTTGATTTCACCTCTTGGATATACAGTACAGATACTTCATTCAAGAAATTATGAAAAAGTCGCAAGTAAGTAACTTTTTTTTTCTCTTTATCACAAACAATTTTCACTTAGCTACACGATGTAGAAATTTAATTCAAGAAATTATGAAAAAATTCTCAGTAAGAAACAATTTCTTTCTTGAAGTCAACTCCATGGATACACAATACGGAAATTTCATAACTTTTTTTTTCTTTTTCTCTTTATCACAAACAATTTTCACTTAGCTACACGATGTAGAAATTTAATTCAAGAAATTATAAAAGATTCCCAGTAAGTAGCAATTTCTTTCTTGAAGTCTACTCTTGGATACACAATACGGAAATTTCATTCAAGAAATAATGAAAATATTTGTAAGTAAGTAACAAGCTCTTTATTGATTTCACCTCTTGAATATACAGTACAGATACTTCATTCAAGAAACGCGATTAAACACGTTTTGAAACTACACGCTATTTGCTTGCCTGTCCTTGGCACCATTCCAAATGAGCGAGGATTCCCCGCCGGTTCCTACACATTGCAAAAAAAGTGAGCAGTATGAAAACTCTACGTTTTGCAGCCAGACTGGTTTTTTTGCTAAATCTTTGGAAACAGCCACTATTTCTGACCGTTTAAGTTTTGATGTTAAAAAGATTGGATGGTAACTACGCCGCCTCTCACGCCTCTTTTTTCCAAAATCGTAAAGTCAAAATTTGACACGACACACAAACAGAGTCATAGTGAGAGAGGTATCCAAAAAGTTGGGTTGATCTAGGTTCACTTAGAGTGGCGCGCCAGAATTTTGAATTTTTGTCATAATGTCATAATTTTGAATTTTTGTCAAAATTTTGTCATAATTTCTTGAACGAAATGTCTTTTCGTTTATCCAGCAGGTGAATTCAAGAAAGAATTTGCTACTTACTTAAAAAATTTTCATAATTTCTTTAACGAAATTTCTGTATTGTGTATCCAAGAGGTGACTTCAAGAAAGAATTTGTTACTTACCTACAATTTTTTCATAGTTTCTTAAATGAAGTTTCTGCATTGTGTATCGAAGAGATGACTTCAGGAAAGAGTTTGTTACTTGCCTACAATTTTTTCATAATTTCTCAAATGAAATTTCCATATTTTGTATCCAAGATTTGACTTCAAGAAAGAAATTGTTACTTACTGAGAATAGTTTAATAATTTCTTGTATTAAATTTCTACATCGTGTATCTAAGTCATGAAATTCTTTAATGAAATTTCCTTATTGTGTATCCAAGAGTTGAGTTAAATAAAGAAGTTGCTACTTACTGAGAATTTTCTCATAATTTTTTGAATTAAATTTCTATATCGTGTAGCTAAGTGAAAATTTTTTTTTATAAAGAGAAAAAAAAGTTACTTACTTGGGATTTTTTCATAATTTCTTGAATGAAGTATGTACTGTATATCCAAGAGGTGAAATGAAAAAAGAGACTTGCGATTTTTTTCATAATTTCTTGAATGTAGTACCTGTACTGTATATGCAAGAGATGAAATCAAAAAGAGTTTCTTACTTACAAATATTTTCATAATTTCCTAAATGAAATTTCCGTATTATGTATCCAAGAGTTGACTTCAAGAAAGAAATTATTACTTACTGAGAATTTCTTCATAATTTCTTGAATTAAATTTCTACATCGTATATCTAAGTCGTGAAAACAATTAAGAGTTTGTTACTTACTTAGAATTTTGTCATAATTTCTTTAACGAAATGATGAAGAGAAAAAAAAGTTACTTACTTACGATTTTTTCATAATTTCTTGAATGAAGTATCTGTACTGTATATCCAAGAGGTGAAATCAAAAACAGAGTTTGTTACTTATTTACAAATATTTTCATAATTTCTTGAATGAAATTTCCGTATTGTGTATCCAAGAGTTGACTTCAAGAAAGAAATTGTTACTTACTGAGAATTTCTTCATAATTTCTTGAATTAAATTTCTAAGTCGTATATCTAAGTCGTGAAAACAATTAAGAGTTGTTACTTACTTAGAATTTTGTCATAATTTCTTGAACGAAATGTCTTTTTGTTTATCCAGCAGGTGAATTCAAGAAAGAATTTGCTACTTACTTACAATTTTTTCATAATTTCTTTTAATGAAATTTCTGTATTGTGTATCCAAGAGGTGACTTCAAGAAAGAATTTGTTACTTACTTACAATTTTTTCATAGTTTCTTAAGTGAAGTTTCTGCATTTTGTATTCAAGAGGTGACTTCAGGAAAGAGTTTGTTACTTGCTTACAATAGAACTATTCTAAAGAATAAAGACGGGTTAAGCTTAAAGATATTTATTGCTTAAACGTATTGACACACAGCCCAAAGAGACGCACAAAGCCCAAAGACACGCACACAGCCCAAAGAGACACAAACAGCCTAAAGACACAAACACAGACCAAACAGACTCTACTTACTTGCAATTTTTTTATAATTTCTTCAATGAAATTTCTGTATTGTGTATTCAAGAGGTGAATTTAAGAAAGAATTTGTTACTTACTTACTTACAATTTTTTTATAGTTTCTTAAATGAAGTTTCTGCTTTGTGTATCCAAGAGGTGACTTCAGGAAAGAGTTTGTTACATGCTTACAATAGAACTATTCTAAAGAATAAAGACGGGTTGAGCTTAAAGATATTTATTGCTTAAACGGATTGACACACAGCCCAAAGAGACACACAAAGCCCAAAGAAACACGCACAGCCCAGAGAGACACAAACAGCCCAAAGAGACAAACACAGACCAAAAAGACTCAAGCAGCCCAAACATACACACAAACACACCAAAAAGACTCAAACAGTCACAAAGAGACACACAGCCCAAAGAGACACACATAGCCTCAAGATACACAAACAGCTCAAAGAGACACAGACAGCCCAAAGAGAAACACAAAGCAAAGAGACACACACAGACCTAAAAGACTCAAACAGCCTAAAGAGACACATACAGACCAAAAAGAGTCAGGCACGCCAAAAAAGCTCAAAGAGACACACATGGCTCCTAAGAGACACAAACAGCCGAAAGAAACACAGTCCAACGAGACACACAGCCCACATAGACGCACAACGCCCAAAGAAACACACACACAGCCCAAAGGGAAACAAAAAGCCCAAAGAGACTATCACAGACCAAAAAGACTCAAACAGCACAAAGAGACACACAAACAGACCAAAAAAGACTCAAACAGCCCAAAGAGACACACAGCCCAAAGAGACACACACAACCTCAAGAGACACAAACAGCTCAAAGAGACACAGACATCCCAAAGAGAAAACACAACCCAAAGAGACAAACACAGACCTAAAAGACTCAAACAGCCCAAAGAGACACATACAGACCAAAAAGACTCAGACATCCCAAAAAGACACACAGTCCAACGAGACACACACAGCCTAAGGAGACACACACAGCACAAAGAGACACACACAGCCCATAGAGATACATACAGTTCAAAGAGACGTACACGGCCCAAAGAGACGTACACATCCAACAGAGAGAAACAAAGCCCAAATCGACACAAACAGCCAAAAGAGGCACACACAGACCATAAAGATTCAAACTGCCCAAAGAGACACACGGCATAAAGAGACACACACAGCCCAAAGAGACACACACTGGCTAAAGGGACATACACACAGTTCGAACAGACACACAAAGCCAAAAGAGACACACACACACAGCCCAACGAGACAAAAAATGCCCATACAGACACATACATACCGAAAAGATTCAAACACCCCAAAGAGACACACATTGCCAAAAGAGACACACATTGCCAAAAGAGACACAAACAGCCAAAAGAAACACACACAGACCAAAATGACTCAAACATCCCAAGAGACACATACAGCTCAAAGAGATGCACGCGGCCCAAAGAGACTCACACATCAAACAGAGAAACACAAAGCCAAAAACGACAAAAAAAGCAAAAAAGCCAAAAACGACACAAACAGCCAAAAGAGACACAAACAGACCATAAAGATTCAAACTGCCCAAAGAGACACACAGCCTAAAGACACACACACACCCCAAAGAGACACACACCGGATAAAGAGACATACACACAGTCCGAAGAGACACACAAAGCCAAAAGACACACACACACACCGCCAAAATAGAAAAAACACGCCCATACAGACACTTACATACCAAAAATATTCAAACACCCCAAAGAGACAAACAGTGCCCAAAGAGACACACATGGCCTCTAAGAGCCACAAACAGCCAAAAGAAACACACACAGACAAAAATGACACAAACATCCCACGAGACACATACAGCTCAAAGAGATGCACGCGGCCCAAAGAGACGCACACATCCAACAGAGACACACAAAGCCCAAAACGACACAAAAAGCCAAAAAAGACACACACAGGCCAAAAAGATTCAAATTGCCCAAAGAGACACACAGCCTAAAGAGACACACACAGCCCAAAGAGACACACACACACTGTCTAAAGAGACACACACAGCCCGAAGAGACACGAAACGCCAAAAGAGACACACACACAGCCAAAAGATACAAAAAACGCCCATACAGACACATACAGACCAAAAGATTCAAACTCCCCAAAGAGACACACATAGCCCAAAGTGACACACACGACCACTAAGAGACACAAACAGCCAAAAGAAAGACACACAGACCAAAATGACTCAAACAGTCCAAAGAGACACACATAACCCAAAGAAACACAAACAGCCCAAAGAGACACAAGCCCAAAGAGACAAACACAGCCCCAAAAGACTCAAACAGCCCAAAGAGACACAAACAGATTGAAAAGACTCAAACAGTCCAACGAGACACACAGCCCAAAGAGACGCACAAAGCCCAAAGAAACACACACAGCCCAAAGAGACACAAACAGCTCAAAGAGACAAACACAGACCAAAAAGAGTCAAACAGCCCAAACAGACACACAAACAGACCAAAAAGACTCAAACAGCTCAAAGAGACACACAGCCCAAAGAGACACACACAGCCTCAAGAGACACAAACAGCTCAAAGAGACACAGACAGGCCCCTCATGCAAACAATTCTGAGTGTAGTCTACTATTCCTTAATTGGCAGCATCGTACATTTTGTTTAAATACTTATTTTTTTCATTTTCCAGATTCAAGATTTTTATTTAACACAAATGAATAGACAATAACAATTATTTATTTAACAGAAATCCTCGCTTTCAATTGAACGGAAAAAATATAAGAATTATTTATTTAACAGAAATCCTCGCTTTCAATTGAACGAACACCATGTAAAGAAAAAATGCATTTCCTATTCGTCGTTAGGCATTTTTCAAATTTATAACAAATTACCCGAGTTAACAACTCCTTCGGGCCTCCAAAATTGACTCCTCCCCTCCCTGTCCTCAGAAATGGGGGGGACGAAGGGGGAACGTTAGATCCTATTTTAAATTGACAATACTTATCAAACATCACTTGTGTATTATACAGATCATATATCTCATTACCCCTTTTTAAATGTTAATCAAATAATTCTGATTATAATGCCCGATTTTGTCTGCTTTTCAAAATGTTCGTATTTGGAAGTCTGTCAGTTAACACTAAGCTGTAAATCGGGTAACTCTCTCACAGTAACAATAGGCTTAGCAGTGATTAAATCTCATTGTCGGCGACAATTCAATCAGATCAGAGTTGTGCAAAATGGAATACCTTTTTGCAAATTGAGTTAGCTTCTATTTCATAGACAAAACATTTGAATTCCTTTTATTCAAATCACCTATCAAGTTATCAAAAAAATATATGAAGTAGAAATCTGGTCTGTAAATTGTGTCAGAAAAACTTGTTTAAATTGACAATACTTAATCAAGTTACCGTATGTGGAGTAACCACATGCAAATACTGGTTTAGAAAAAACTGGAATAGTGACAACAAAAAAAATAATTGAATATATTAACAGCGAAACAAGACGCGCTGGTTTTATAATACAGGTTTATCCCTAAAAAAGGCATATATATCACGAACTAGAAATCTGGTAAATTGCGTAAATCTCTTTGAAAAGGTGTAATGCCCTGTAGAAATGTTTACCTATAGGACCGGTAGAATACTATACCTACCAGAAACCTGTTTGGTACAGGGGCCTTGGCAAATTCCATATTAGCATTCTACTGACAACATAGCTATTATTTTAGCAACAGTAAAGGGCAACTCAACTGCTCTACAAGGTCTAACTTACAGTATGAAAACAGTGGAAAACCGATTACTGGAAGTGGAAAAATCTGTAACGGATTCAAATAAGGAAATTACTGAATTAAAGCAGCGAATTTCTGCCATAGAAGATGAGGTGTCAAATCTGAAGGTGCAAATTTCGGTTTTGGCTAATGAAAATGTGAGGTTAACAACCAGGTTGTCTGTAGTTAATCATAATCTCCAGCGAGTAGAAAGTAAAGAAACTCGCAAGAACGTGATTTTATGGAATGTTTTGGCGAACGATGTGGAATCAGCCAAAAATGTGTTGGAGAAGGTTGTTAAAGACGGGTTGGAATATGAGCAGAACTGTGATTTCTCGGTTTTGGAATATGGAAAGGAGAAAAAATTTATCAAGATTGAGATGCATAGTATAAAGACTCGACTGGCTTTGTTGAAGAACGCTAAAAAACTAAATAGAAAAGTGGTCATGAACTTTTCAAAATCTATTTGACGGATGATAAGCCCCTTTCGGTTAGAGAGACTCGTCCGAAATTACTGGCACTTAGAAAGAAAATTAACGATTGCCAAATTCGCGAATCGGACGTTTGGGTTACAAAGTCGGCACCACCTCTCTTGTGCATTCGACGTCATGCAAATGCTCCTGTGGATAAGTATACGATGGAACAGATCCCAGATAATTTTCTAAGTAATATAGTGATCAACAGTAAAAATGTTAAAATACCAGAATAGCCTAAGCATTATGAAAGTATGCACGAGTGGAGTGCATCAAGGGATGCTTGGAAGAAAAAAAAAATTGAATTGTGTTGTGAAAAATTAAAATGGTTGTTTTGTTATTTATTATATTTTTTTGTTATTTATTTATTGTAGTGGTTATCATATGAGGTTATAAGTTTTTTTTCTTTCTTAGTTTTAGTTTATGAGATGTTAATAATAAGTGTTTATTTTCGTTATTATTTCATTTAGTCGTTGTGTTATAATTTCTTATTTGTCTGATTTTGCTGCCTGATTTTCTGGGGAGCTTTTTTTTATCCACTTGTTTGTGATATATAAATTACTTACAAAAGACACTGGATGTAATGATTTTTTTTTTTCAATTGAGCCCTAAAGTGTCTCTCATGATGTCTTAGTTCCCTATTAGTGGCGAATGAATAAATGTAGAGAAGAGGAAATGATGGGCGAGGTGATAGAATTATTTTGTCATTGTTTCCAATGGGAAATTGTGAATTTCCTTGTTTTCATTCATATATTTCAGATTTTTGGGGCGTTTCCTCCCTTTTTTGAAAATCTATCAAATTTTCTCAGGTTCATAGCTTTAGTGGGCAAAACCTAAAGCTTTTTTTTCTTAGTTTTAGTTTATGAGATGGAAATAATAAGTGTTTATTTTCGTTATTATTACATTTATTCGTTGTGTTATAATTAGCTAGGTTAGGTGCCAAAAAAGAATGATGATAGTGATGAAAAAGAAAAAAGCATGGAAAAATTATTCAGGAGTGTTTCTTAGTTTTATTTATATTAGTGTTCGAGTTTTTGATAGTTCAAATAGTGAAACTTCGCCGACGGGCTTCGCAGTATATGGTTATTATGGTAAGATAAATGTGAGGGATTAATGAAAAGTTGGCACTGCTAGTCAGTGATCCAGGGACCGTTATCTTTCAAGGGGTGGCTCACATTCACCGCAGTTGGTCTGAGGGTGGATTCTAGGGTAATCGGGGGCGCTAATAACGAATATCGGGTTGCACAAGTTAGCACGCGTGTATAACACGGTAATTGTAGCCTATAAAGTCAAATTTGGCCTATAAGGACGTCATACCGCTCTTGATTTTATTTACACGGTAAAACAAACTAAAAATTTTATAAAATTGACATATTCTGAATCCTAAGAAAATTTTTTGCTTACATAAGTATATTATTTTATGCTTTATTTGACTTCTGTTCGTTATTACAAATAACACATTTTTTTTATACGTAAACTTTGTACCTATTTTTAAAAAAAAATCTTAATCCTTGAGAAACTTTTTATTTTTTCTAAATAATGTCATAGCTTTCAGAAATTAGCGTACAATGACCAGGTTTTTTCTAAATTTTTTTTAGCTGTTAAAAAAAATGAAAACGAATCAAACTGCACATCATTCAAACCATCAGAATGTCCTTTACACGCTTTTAATAAAAAAAAGTTGAGACTTGAGTCAGCAAGAATATACAAGCGTTTTAACAAGAGAATCCCCCCCCCCAAAAAAAAAAATTCTGAATAGTGGTGTTTTACTCGAAATATTTTCAAAACAACCTATGATTTTTATCTCACCAAACGATAGATCGCTCTTTTTTTAATCAAATCATGTATTTACATTCTATAGAACTGATATTTTTAACCAAAAAAAAAAAAAAAAATAGATGCCTAGTTCTGCGATCACATGCGCGAATTTTGTATATTTTCTATGCTTTATTTGAATTCTGCTCGTCATTACAAGTCATACCGTATGCCTATTTTCCAAAAAATCTTAATTCGTGAGCAACTATTTATTTTTTCTGTAGGAGTAGATAGAATATTGCTTATGTAGGCTTGTATACAAATCTCAAGGTGATAAAGCAGTGTGAACCTATGTTACAGAGGGACTTAGGCTGATTTAAGATACTACTTGCTTTAACTCACAGCATAGCAGGGGTCAATGATCAAATCGGTCAGATTGGGTCAGCGGTCACTGATGTAATAGACGGTTGATGTCATTATTAGCTGAAAGTGAGGTTTAGACGCATGCTTTAGCAGTTTAATATCATAACATATAAAAAAGCGAACATGAAACAGTGGCTGCAATCTCTTTTTCTTCTTCATCTTCGTCTTGGGACTCGTTCTGATTCACATCGAAAAGTAGGCATTTTTTGGGGTCAGCTCCACACTTACATGCGCTGTCACAGAAACCTATTTTGGAACATTTGAAGTGCGACCCGCACTTCGTCTTGTCACTGTTGCAAAACGTAAGCGATGCTACTCCATGAGGCATCGCAGAAACTAGGTCTGGCTTTAGTTCATGATCTTCAATTCTCCAGCCCATATCGGTAGCCTGAGGTAAATCAATGCAGGGCTTGTGGCTTTTGATCCAAATCAGTGACTGGAAAAGGCACCTTTTCAAATGAAGCAGAAACGAGTTATCATTTGGTGGTAAACGCCACAAATCCTCCAATCTTGGGTACAAAAGTGCTCGAAGATTATTCAGACTATTGAAGTTATTCGCACTTCTGCCATTCGCTGTAACCAGAAGCTGCTTATAGACGATGACTAAACCATCACTTTGCACAGATGATGGCTTCTCTGCAAGGGGTCAAACTTCATCACCTAAAGACCCCAACAAAGTTCTGAAGACTTCGCAGCTCGAAAAAACTGGACCTTTCTAATTCCATACAGAAGGTCTGTGGTGTCACATCCACTTAAGCTGTGGACAAGCGGCAAGGCGTTGCAAAATGTTACTCCTAGTTTTTGTGCTGCCGTATGCATAGGTATGCAGCAGCACGGAAGCTTAATTCAGAGCTGCTTGAGTCCGAGACTAGCAAGATACCGGAAGTAGTATGCAGCTAGTAACATGATATCAGTATCGTTGGCTTGAATTATCACAAGTGCGCTCTTTCGTCTTGCGGTAACTGCTGTGTGGTATAATACCCGAATGTCTGCCTCCTCATGGCAAGACGATATATCGTCATCAACGGAGCTTCCAAGGGGCGTAACGGTAACAGCTCTATGTCGACTCTCGAAACCTCCAGCGAGATGAACCATCAGACGGGTCAAAATATTGTGCTCCCAGACCTCGAAAAGAACTTTCAAGAGTCGACCTTTGGCTGAGTGATTACTGAGAATCCCGTCCCAAAGTGTTGCAACTTTACTGGAGGAAGTGAACGGGCTGGAAATATTTCCTTTAGGATCTCCTCTTCTTTCTCGACAGCCAGATGCTTCTTTGAGGTTCAACGAGTATTCATCACGGGCTCTATCGTCACTAAGACCGTCATACCTGTCACCAACCAAATGGATACATTGACAAGCTTCGAGTATGTTCCTAAGAATCCCATCGTAAACTCTTACTTCAAAATCTGCTACCTTGTCCGTAAAATCTTTTGATACTAATTGTATAAGCTATGTAGTCAGATTGAGGAAAGTTTTCAAAAAGTGTATTTGGAATAATTTTTGGCCATCACTGCAACCAGACTGTTGCAGAATGTAGTTCAAGGCTGTTGACTTTGTACCAGTACGTAGCTGAGGCTCCCTACGACTTGATGATAATACTGTAAGTGAGGCCGGATATGGCAGTAGCTCGTACTTCAGCAGCTCACAGACGGACGAAGTTTGTGTTGAATTTGCAAGAGGCAGAGCTGGTTTAAGCATCAGGTTTCCCAAAAATTTTTTTTGTGGCTCTTTCTTTTTTCCTTTTTTGGCAACAGAGGCGAAAGTTTGTACTATACCAACTTTTAATTTCGTGGATAGCCCGTCGAGACATGAGCTCTTGGCTTTGAAGCCAATGTCTCGGAAGTTCAGAAGACTATTTGCTATGGCTTCTGGAGCTCTATCCCCTGTCGTAAAGTTGTAGAGCTCTGTTCTCGTCGTCTTGAATGGGTTTCCGAACAATTCTACCAAGTCCATAACCCGATTTCTGCCTTTTGTTGTCAGATTCGTAAACGCAGTGGTATCGTCATGATGCTTCATTGCCTCGTCATCCATATTCAGGTTTGATTTCAGTGTTCTGGTGGCTGCTGTGAGAAAGCGGAGAGTAGCCAGATATCGATCCCTGGCATTTTCATTCGCTGTCGCACCAAAGACACCAGAAACTCTACGATGACCTTTGATGTCCAGATTCACGGTCGACTCTAAAGGCAGATCCTATGCAATGCTGCGAAACGGCATGGTTGTTTTCCTAACAAAAAAATTGCCACTTACAAACTCTCTGTGAACTTCTAGCGCTTTTTCAGGCAGGCGTAGCATTTCTTCTAGGTAGTTAAGCGCAACTGCGGCGTATTTATGGTTTCTAGATGCTAAGAAAATCGGAATCATCTATGTTGCGGCGTTTAAGTGTGATCCCTAGTCCGCAGCTCTTTTAGCATAAAAGATAGTCGTTTCCAGTACGGATAAGATCTAAATAGTTGATCCAGAGGCTATGATTCCTTATTGTAGATCTGGACTCGTTTTGCGTCGAGAAAAGCGGAGCAATGCTTTCCAACGCATTTCCTATCTGTTTACATGCTTCAGAACTAGTTGTACCAACATGGTCTGCCTCACGCAAGACAACTGACACCCCCTAAAATCGTTTTTGCCGGAATCCTTACCTTTAACCAGATCAGATAAATATTACCAAATCCTTTCCTTTTATGTCGTAGTTTTCAGTACTTTATACAATAGTCAGTGATCCAAGGCTCGCTATCTTTAAAAAAAAAGAGAGGGAGTGGCTCACATCAGCCGCAGTAGGTTTGAGTATGGATGCCGAGGTAATCTAAGGTGCTTAAAACGAATATCGGGGTGCACATGCTCCACTAATGTAGAAATTAGCCTATAAAGGATATTTTAGCCTATAAAGGAGAAATTGGCCTTTTATGGCTAAGTACTTTATGCAACTAAAACCCGATATGTAAGATGTTCGGCTTCTTTTTTATTGCTGTGGAAACCAAATTCGCTCATGCGATCGTAGAACGAGGCATCTGTTATTGTTTTTTTCCTGGTTAAAAATATTAGTTGTATAGAATGTAAATAAATTATTTGATTCAAAAAAGAGCGATCTATCGTTTTGTGAAATAAAAATTATAGTTTGTTTTGAAAATATTTAGAGTAAAACGCCACTATTCAGAAAATTATCTTTTTGGGGGGGGGGGGTATTTTCTTGTTCAAACGCTTATATATTCTTGCAGATTCAAGTCTCGACTTCGTTTTTATTAACTACGTGTAAGGGACATTTGGACAGTTCAAATGATGTGCATTTTGATTCGTTTTCATTTTTTTAACAGCTAAAAAAAAATTAAAAAAAAATAGGTACTTGTAGGCTGATTTCTGAAAGCTATGACGCTATTTAGAAAAAATAAATAGTTGCTCAATAATTAGTATTTTTTGGAAAAAAGGCACAAAGTTTGACTCGTAATGACGAGCAAAATTCGAATCAAGCATAAAAAATATATACTTATGTAAGCAAAAATTTCAGAAAACCGAAAAAACTAAGAAAAAATATATTAAAAAACCCTTATTTTCAAAATTAAATAGGGATAACTAAAGAAATAAAAGTTGTGGGGGAAAACTAAAAATACTAGGTGAAATTACTTTTCTTAGGATTCAAAATACGTCAAGTTTATAAAGTTTTTAGTTTATTTTACCATGTAAAAAAATAAGAGCGGCATGACGTCGTTATAAGCCAAATTTGACCTTATAGGCTAAAATGATCATGTTCTACACGCGTGCGAACTTGTGCACCCTGATATTCCTTGTAAGCACCCCCAATTACCCTAGAATCCACCCTCAAACCAACTGCAGCTGATATGAGCCACCCCTTCCCTTTTTTTGAACGATAGTGAGCCTTGGATCACTGACTAAGAAAATAATAGGGTAAATTTTTATGAAGAGGTTGCTAGGGTGCTCCAGGATGGTGATGATATATGGAGTATGAGACTGGGACCACCAGCGAGGTATGTTTTCTCCATTGAAATATTTTCACCCAATAACCCTAGGAAACCTATGCTGATACATTTGAATTGTCGAGGGTTAAATAGTAGTCTTAGGTACATTTCTGAGTTGTGTGATAGTGTGAGTGATATAAATATTGTTGGGTTGAACTGAGACTTGGTTTAATGATCATAATGATTTGCTACTTGATATTAATGGTTACTCGTTTTATAGGAAGAATAGAATGATACATCAACATGGTGGGCTTGCAGCGTATGTAAAGTCAAGCCTTACTTCTAAGGTAAGAGAGGATTTATCAGTATCTGTTGAAATGATATTTGAGAGTATGGTTTTGCAGGTTGAAATCAATAAGGATACATTTTATGTAGTAATTGTATATCCTTCAAGTTCGTTACGACAATTTATAGATTATATGGAGTCACAGCTGATGCAACTACCATCTTCGGCCCATTGTTTTGTGATGGGTGATTTTAATATTGAAATGAAGAATAGGGAAAATGTTGTTCGAAATAATTTTTGTAATCTTATGTTTAGTTTTAATCTTCACCCAGTTATTGATGTGTGTACTCATATTACTGAGCCATCTGAAACTTTGATAGAATAATATTTTTTTGAATGTCAAATATGATATCCCAATTGTAATCCCAGATGATATGTCTAATCGCTGTTTAATTATGGTGTGTATGGATATTGAAAAAGACATGCATAATGGTTCTGAGAAGAGAAATAGACAATACTCTTATTTTGGTAAATCATGTATTAATGAAATGAAAGAGCGACTTGAGGAATATGATTGGAGTTGTTTAAGTGAATGCGCGAATTATGGTGACAGGTTTGCACTATGGTAAGAAAAAGTCACAAATTTGATCAATGAAGTGTGTATTAATACAGCTATAAAGAAAAAAAAATAAAATAATTGCAAAAAAGACATCTACATCCCCCAGTCTTTTGACTAGGATCAATAGAAGGCATGCATTGTATGAGATTAGTAAAATTACTTACCGAGGAATTAGACCGAAATATTTATAAGAATTATAATAACGCGCTCAATAAATTTTTCAGAAAAGCAAAAAAGGATTATTATTCGAGAATGTTTGAGTCGTGTAGAGATAGCTCTTTGAAGACTTGGAAATTTATTCGGTCGATAATTTTAGGATTTGACAAGGAGCCATGTGGAAGTGAACAATACCAGGCAGATTTTAATGAAAAACTGGCCGATAATTTTTTTAACGCAGGTAATGAAATTAGACAGTCAGTAAGTATACATAAAGACGAAGGGTCGTTTCACCAGTATATTAGGCCAGCTAGTGAAACAAGTATGCGGCTGCAAAAGACGAATGAAAGTGAAGTGTTAACAGTGATTTCTGGAATAAAGAATAATTCTGGTGGATCCGATTTTTATCCCTCCGTGTCCTGAAAGAAATTTTTCCAGTTATTAAGGATCAACTTGCCGAACATACTAATGGGTGTTTTAAGGATAGAATCTTCCCTCAGCCGTTTAAAACTGCAAAAATAGTGCCAATTTTTAAGTCAGGCGACCGAGAAGATCCTACAAACTATAGACCAATATCACTGCTTCCGATTATAGCTAGAATAATGGAGAAGATATTATGCCTAAGGATTAAGACATTTCTAGAGAAGAAAGGATTTTTCTTTAAGAACCAATTTGGTTTCAGAAAGAAACATTCTACAGAGCATGCAGTTCAGTTTCTTACAAAGTTGGTTAATGATGGCCTTGATAAACATCTTAAAGTCATAACTGTATTTTTAGATATTTTAAAAGCGTTCGATTCTGTGGACCATAAAATTCTATTGCGTAAATTAGATAATGTCGGTATAAGAGGAAGAGCTTTGAATCTGTTGAATTCTTACCTAAGTGATAGAAAATTATATTTGGATGATGGAAAACAAGCCACATGTGAATATGATGTCGAGTCTGGATTCCCACAGGGATCTTCCCTTGGTCCACTATTATTTGCTGTATATATTAATGATCTATGTGGAGTTTTATCTAAAGTTGTTCATTCAGTAAACAGTGGAGACCCAAATGTGATCCCTGTAAAAGCGTTAGTTTTATTTGCTGATGATACTAATTTAACGGTATGCGCGAGAACTGAAAAAGAGCTGATCCGTGCAGTCGAACATGATATAAGTTGGATTGAAAAGTGGACTAGGTTGAATAAGCTGAAAATAAATTTTAAGAAGCGTAATTTTGTGTTGTTTGCTCGTTCTAAAAAGTGTTATCCTTGGGTAGATAAGTTGAGGTGTGGGAATTCATTTATTAATAGAGTATACTCGACTAGGTATTTAGGCATTATTGTAAATGAGACGCTTAGTTGTTCACATCATATAAATTGTATAACATCTAAAATTGCCCGTAATGTTGGAATTATTAGGAAGTTAAAGCATATTTGTCCAAAATTTGTCCTTAGACTTTTGTATTTTTCACTTGTCCATTGTTACCTTTTATATTGTTGTTCAGCATGGTTTTCACTTTTCAATCCCATCTGAAACGACTTAGAGCCTTGCAGAATTCTTCCATTAGGATTTTAGCAAATTAAGGACCTAGAGATTCAGTGAGGAATGTGGACTTGAAACTGAATATTCTTCCTCTAGCAGGCATATTCCTTTTTTATCAATCTATGCTAATGTTTGATATTATTAATAACCTTACCTCAGAATGTTTTAATGGCATGTTTGTAACTGGTGTGGACCTTCACAATTATATTACAAGAAATGCAGATGCATTTCGGTGTCCGTAGTGTGAAACAACCCGGTCTCATTTCTCTGCTCGGTATGTTTTGCCGAGCTCCTGGAGTCATTTACCAATTGGGGTTGTGCGTGAGTATGACCGAAGTAGTTTCCGGGGAAAATTGAGGGATTTTTGTAATAATATTTATCAATTTGTTTGATTTTTTTTGTTTTGTTTTTTTGGTTTTTTTAGTAGTGCCATAGTAGAATTCTTGGTTGTGTTGTTTTGTTAGCCCGTCGGCGGGGGATATTGTATTGTTTTTGTTTATTTATATTGAATCATGTGTTGGAAGTTGGAGTTGACCTAACGAACTGAAAGGTTCCTTGGCGCTTGTTTTTTGTAAATTATGTGTAATTAAAATTAAACTCCTGGAAAAAAAAACATAGGCAGCGCTGTTCTATCATAGCAAGTAATATCATTGATATTTTAAATAAACAAATTTGATTGAAAATTAAAAGTTTTAGTACCCTTTTTAATAGTAAAAAGTGATTGGAGGTCAATCAGCTTTCCTCTATAGCTCATAATTTTCCAAACATTTCCAATCAAAATTTAAAATAGCCGTTTTGTTCAGCATAGCTGAACGGTCTTGTACCCCCGATTGGTCTTGTTATGCGATTTGCCCATTAACTAAATCAAAAACTTGTAAATGTATCCAAGCTTTCAAAAAAAATGGATAGATTTTTTTTGCGAATGGTATCAAATTTTATTTTTCGGGTCAACTAGAGGAGGCTTAAAACTAAATTAAACACTACTATTTATGTCTAGATGTAGATAATTTCGGAGACCACACTGCCTTTCCATGACGATAAATAAAAGTTCAAAATAGGGATAAAATCCTTTTTAATAGACAGTGTATAATAAATTTCACAAAAAATACCAGATATTTCGGTCACATATACAGTGACCGTCACTGTATATGTGACCGAAATATCTGGTATTTTTTGTGAAATTTATTATACACTGTCTAATAAAAAGTTTTTTATACCTATTTTGAACTTTTATTTTATCGTTATGTCTAGATTTTTAAAAGGGTTTATGTTGTTAAAAATTGTTGAAAATTTTTTTGGCCAATCTATAAATTATTAAAAAAATGAAAAGATTTAAACTACTTTTTTTTCCCTGAAAATACTATGTCAATATAAAACAAACGGAAATTAATTAAAAAAACAATTCCACAAAATAATTTTTTCAAAGAAAAGTAAAGAACTCCAATAAACCAAAAATGAGCAAACATAAAATCAAACAATCTACCAAGCGTAAAACTACCACAAATAAGCATCGATGAATAAAATGAACATAAATTACAATAAATAACCGAGTCAAACTCGAACGAGCAGAAATTAAGATGAGTAGGGCTCTAAACCCCTATGCTAATCCCAAGGTCAGAACATAATTTGCACTCTACTGAATTTTTTTTTTAAATGTTTCCACTTTTATAACCTAATTAAATCAAATATTATTAACATTCTAAGGAGTAAATATCAGCACATCTATATTAAACTGACAATGCACATTCATTTGTATTGTTTCAGTAAAGTGCAAATTTTGTTCTGACCTTGGGAAGGCATAGGGGTTTTGAGCCCTACTTATGATAATTTCTGTATGTTTTGAGTTTGACTCGGTTATTTATTGTAATTTCTGTTCGTTTAGGGTTTCAGTTATTCTTTGATGCTGATTTGTGGTAGTTTTACGCTTGGTAGATTATTTGATTTTATTTTGCTCATTTTTGGTTTAATGGGGTTCTTTAATTTTCTTAGAAAAACTTATTTTGTGGAAAAAGTTTTTTTTTAATTAATTATTAAAAGTGACTGATAGCTTTATAGCCAAACAGTTCATGGTAACGAACTGTAAGTAGGAAGATACGCGGCTCAATAGTAACCGAAACTCCAAAAAACGGAATTTCGATATCAATAGGTATATAAAAAACCGACTTATTATACTTCAAACATATTACATAAATATATTATATTCCAAATACATTCCAAATATATAAGATCCATTAAGTTTAGTGTTACCCGTCAAAGGTTACAAGCCTGAGAAAATTTGCCTGATTTTCAAAAAAGGGGGAAATACACCCTAAAAGTCATAGAATCTTAAATAAAATTTCACCATTAGATTCACTTAATGAGAAACCCCTACTGTAGATGTTTTAAGCTCCTTTCTGCAAAAATATAGTTTGCTGTTTTTTTTTGGGCTAGAACAAATATCACGGATGCGTTTATTTGTTTCTTTTTTTTAGTTTTCAGGTTTTTCCCCAGGGGTGATCGTATCGAGCCGATGGTCCTAAAACATTGGAAGAGGACTTATTCGAACGGAAATTAGAGGTTCTAGTGCCCATCTTAAGTGACCAAAAAGATTGGAGGGCAACTACCCCCCTCTTACGCCCCTTTCCCCCCAAATTTGTCCGATCATGATTTTGATATATTATTTTGTTCAGGTAAAAAAATTATGCCTTTGAAAATGACATGACCCCCCCCCCCCCCACGGCCCCCGGGGATAGGTCTTTAAGTTATAAATTTGCCTATTGTTTAAGTATAGTGTTTGTTATTGGGAAGTCTAGTTTTTTTTTGGGGGGGGGGAGGGGAATTTGTGCTTGGGGTGGGTATCCATGGGGATAATTCTCCGGGGGGAACCTTAAGTGAAATTCTTACTGGGGGGATTCGAAAGAATTTCTATACGAATTTTTTTTTTATTTGTCTTAATTTCTGTTTGCCGACTCAATTTTGCATGTAGAGATTTCTGAGTCAACTGTTCGGAGAATTTTTCAGCGGTTTGGATTTCCGGGAAAAATATCCACGGAAGGGGGATTCCCAGAGTGATCTGAAAAACGATTAGAAATTAAAGTCTTTTTCTAACGAACTGAAAGGTTCCTTGGCGCTTGTTTTTTGTAAATTATGTGTAATTAAAATTAAACTCCTGGAAAAAAAAACATAGGCAGCGCTGTTCTATCATAGCAAGGAATATCATTGATATTTTAAAGAAACTAATTTTATTGAAAATTCTAAATTGGAAATAACTAATTTGATTGGAAGTATCATTGATATTTTATCATTGATATTTTAAATAAAAAAACAAGTTTTTTAAACTGAAAGTAAGGAGCGACATTAAAACTTAAAACGAACAGAAATTATACCGTATATGAAAGGGGCTGTCCCCTCCTCAACGCCTCGCTCCTTACGCTAAAGTTTGTTATTGTTTTAAAAAATAAAGTTGTGAGACAGAGTCAAACTTTAGCGTAAAGAGCGAGGCGTTGAGGAGGGAACAGCCCCTTTCATATACGGAATAATTTCTGTTCGTTTTAAGTTTTAATGTCACTCCTTGCTTTCAGCTAAAAAACTTGTTTTTTTAATTTTATTTCTGATCGTTTTTTAGTTAATGCAGCTTTTATTTTGGCTCACCGTCATTGCATAAGTAAACAAAATTTGCATAAAAATTTTACTTTTCTTTTGCTAAATGGCTGTCTCTAAATTTGGTTCTAATGTAATTTACAAAATAACTTACGTAACGAACTTCTATATTCGTATATTTTTCTTCTGGAAAAAAAAATACAAAGTTGCAGATTTTTGCAGATATGAGCTTGAAACCTATGTTATAGGGTTTTCTGATACGCTGAATCTGACAGTGATTTTCATTAAAAATTTTTCACTTTTAGGGGATGTTTTCCCCCTCTTTAAAAAATCAGGTAAGTTTTCTCAGGCTCATAGCCTTTGATGAGTAATACTAAACTTAACAAAATTTGTATATTTAGAATCAGTATTACAAGCCCATTCTTTTGAAGCATTTATTGACATCAAAGTTCCGTTTTTAAAGTTTCGATTACTATTGAGCCGTATCGCTTGTTTTTTTTTATTGTTTTTTTTTTTTATTACGTATATGTTATTACTTATATGATTGGGTTCTCCCCTTATTAAAAAACAAGCTCTTTAAGTTAAAAGTTAAAACAAATTTTAATTCACACACCCCTGAATCACAAAGACCGTTTAATTAGAATAGATAGCTCTTTTGAAAGCACTAAAAAAAAAATATAGCGTAAAGAGTGAGGTATTGACTTGGGGGAGAACCCCCTCATATGCGTAATAATTTCTGTTCATTTTAATTTCTAATGTTGCTTCTTACTTTCAGTTGAAAAAACTTGTTTTTTTTTATTTAATTTCTGATCGTTTTTTAAATAATGCTCGGAAATCCGGCGCCCCCTTCATAGAAATGTCCCTTACCCCAAAGAACCATCCTCCACGGAAAGATTCTCCCGAGTAACCCCTCCTCCAGCCCCCCCCCCCCCCCACCAGAAAAAAATTCTTCCTTAAAATGTCTGTATACTTCCCAATAACCAATACAATATGCAAGCAATGGGCAAAGTTCATAACTTCCAGCCCTTCCCCTGGGACCTGGGGGGGATTAAGTCGTCGTAAAAGACATATTTATTAGATTTTCGACTATGCTAAACAAAATGGCTATCTAAAAATTTTAATTGGATGACTTTGAGAAACAAATGAGCGTGGGAGGGGGCCTAGTTGCCCTCCATATTTTTGTTCACTTAAAAAGAGCACTATAACTTTTAATTTTCATGCCAATGAGCCCTCCTAAGATATTCTAGGACCACGGGGTCAATACGATTGCCCCTGGAAAAAAAAAAAAAAAAAAAATAAAAACGAACCTGTGTTATTTCTTCTGGCAAAAAAAAATTCCAAATTACCAATTTTTTTATATAGGCGCTTAAAAACTGTGTAGTGGGGTTATCTGATACACTGAATATGATGGTGTGATTTTCATTAAGGTTCTATAGCTTTTAGGGGGTCTTTCCCCTTTTTTTCGACAATCAACCAAATTTTCTCAGGCACGTAACTTTTGATGGTTAAAATTAAACTTGATGAAACTTATATATTTGAAATCAAAATTAAAATATGATTCTTTTGATGTATCTATTCGTACCAAAATTCCGGTTTTTAGAGTTTCGGTTACCATTGAGCCGGGTCGCTTTTTTTTTGTAGATTTTTCTTGCGAATGGTATCAAATTTTATTTTTCGGGTCAACTAGAGGAGGCATAAAACTAAATTAAACACTACTATTTATGTCTAGATGCAGATAATTTCGGAGACCACACTGCCTTTCCATGACGATAAAATAAAAGTTCAAAATAGGGATAAAATCCTTTTTAACAGACAGTTTATATTAAATTTCACAAAAAATACCAGATATTTCAGTTAAATATACAATGACCGTCACTGTATATGTGACCGAAATATCTGGTATTTTTTGTGAAATTTATTATACACTGTCTATTAAAAAGGATTTAATCCCTATTTTGAACTTTTATTTTATCGTTATGTCAAGATTTTTAAAAGGGTTTATGTTGTTAAAACTGTTGAAAAATTTTTTGGATAATCTATAAATTATTAAAAAAATGAAAAGATTTAAACTATTTTCTTTTTCCCTGAAATACTATCTTAATATAAAACGAACGGAAATTAATTAAAAAAAAAAATCCACAAAATAAATTTTTCAAAGAAAAGTAAAGAACTCCAATAAACCAAAAATGAGCAAACATAAAATCAAATAATCTACCAAGCGTAAAACTACCACAAATAAGCATCGATGAATAAAATGAACATAAATTACAATAAATAACCGAGTCAAACTCGAAACGAGCAGAAATTAAGATGAGTAGGGCTCTAAACACTTATGCTAATCCCAAGGCCAGAACATAATTTGCACTCTGCTGAATTTTTTTTTAAATGTTTCCACTTTTATAACCTAATTAAATCAAATATTATTAACATTCTAAGGAGTAAATATCAGCATATCTATATTAAACTGACAATGCACATTCATTTGTATTGTTTCAGTAAAGTGCAAATTTTGTTCTGACCTTGGGAAGGCATAGGAGCTCTGAGACCTAATTATGTTAATTTCTGTTCGCTTTTAGTTTGACTCGGTTCTTTATTGTAATTTCTGTTTGTTTTGGGTTTATTTTTTTATTGATGCTGATTTGTGGTAGTTTTACGCTTGGCAGATTATTTGATTTTATTTTTGCTCATTTTCGGTTTAATTGGGTTCTTTAATGTTCTTAGAAAAACTTATTTTGTGTAAAAAGTTTTTTTTTTAAACAGTTCATGGTAACGAACAGTAAGTTGGAATATACGCGGCTCAATAGTAACCGAAAATACAAAAAACGTATTTTCGATATCAATTGTTATATAAAAAAATCGACTTATTATGCTTCAAACATATGACATAAATATATTATATTCCAAAGTCCAAATACATTCCAAATATATAAGATCCATTAAGTTTAGTGTTACCCGTCAAAGGTTACAAGCCTGAGAAAATTTGCCTGATTTTCAAAAAAGGGGGAAAATACACCCTAAAAGTCATAGAATCTTAAATAAAATTTCACCATTAGATTCACTGTATGAGAAACCCCTACTGTAGATGTTTTAAGCTCCTTTCTGCAAAAATATAGAGTTTCTTTTTTTTTTGCTAGAACAAATATCACGGATGCGTTTATTTGTTTCTTTTTTTTAGTCTTCTTTTTTTTCCTCAGGGGTGATCGTATCGAGCCGTTGGTCCTAAAACATTGGAAGAGGACTTATTCGAACGGAAATTAGAGGTTCTAGTGCCCATCTTAAGTGACCAAAAAGATTGGAGGGCAACTACCCCCCTCCTACGCCCCTTGTCCCCAAATTTGTCCGAGAATGATTTTTATTGATTATTTTGTTCAGGTAAAAAATTATGCCTTTGAAAATGACATGACCCCCCCCACGGCCCCGGGGATAGGTCTTTAAGTTATTAAGTTATAAACGATGCCGAGTCTGGAGTCCCACAGGGATCTGCCCTTGGTCCCCTATTATTTGCTGTATATATTAATGACCTATGTGGAGTTTTATCTAAAGTTGTTGATTCAGTAAACAGTGGAGACCCAAATGTGATCCCTGTAAAAGCGTTAGTTTTATTTGCTGATGATACTAATTTAATGGTGTGCGCGAGAACTGAAAAAGAGCTGATCCGTGCAGTCGAACATGATATAAGTTGGATTGAAAAGTGGACTAGGTTGAATAAGCTAAAAATAAATTTTAAGAAGTGTAATTTTGTGTTGTTTGCTCGTTCTAAAAAGTATTATCCTTGGGTAGATCACATGAGGTGTGGGAATTCATTTATTGCTAGAGCACACTCGACTAAGTATTTAGGCATTATTGTAGATGAGACGCTTAGTTTTTCTGATCATATAAATTGTATAACATCTAAAATTACCCGTAATGTTGGAATTATTAGGAAATTAAGCACATTTGTCCTTAGACTTTTGTATTTTTCACTTGTCCATCGTTACCTTTTATATTGTTGTTCAGCATGGTCTTTAACTTTTCAATCACATCTGAAACGACTAACAGCCTTGCAGAATTCTGTCATTAGGATTTTAGCAAATCATGGACCGAGAGATTCAGTGAAAAATGTGTATTTGAAACTGAATATTCTTCCTATAGCAGGTATATTCCTTTTTTATCGATCTATGTTAATTTTTGATATTATTAATAACCCTACCTCAGAATGTTTTAATGGCATGTTTATAACTGGTGTGGATCTTCACAATTATAATGCAAGAAATAGAGATGCATTTCGGCGGCCGCAGTGTGAAACAGCCCGGTCACAGTTCTCTGCTCGGTATGTTTTGCCGAGTTTCTGGAGCCATTTACCAATTGGGGTTGTGCCTGAGTATGACCGAAGTAGTTTTCGGGGAAAATTGAGGGAGTTTTGTAATAATATTTATCAATTTGCTTGATTTTTTCTGTTTTTTTTTTTGTTTTTTTTAGTAGTCCCATTATAGAAATTTTGGTTGTGTTGTTTTGTCCTCAACACCTTGCTCCTTACGCTAAAGTTTTTTATTGTTTTAAAAAATAAAGTTGTGAGACAGAGTCAAACTTTAGCTTAAAGAGCGAGGCGTTGAGAAGGGGACAGCCCCTTTCATATACGGAATAATTTCTGTTCGTTTTAAGTTTTAATGTCGCTCCTTACTTTCAGTTTAAAAAACTTGTTTTTTTTTATTTAATTTCTTAATTATTTAATTTTTATTAATTTTTTTTGTAAATTATTCTGTAAATGAAATTAAACTCCTGGAAAAAAAACATAGGCAGCGCTGCTCTATCATAGCAAGTAGTATCATTGATATTTTAAAGAAACTAATTTGATTGGAAATTCTCCTGAAAAAAAAACATAGGCAGCGCTGATCTATCATAGCAATTAATATCATTGATATTTTAAAGAAACTAATATGATTGAAAATTCAAAGTTCTAGGAACCTTTTTAATAGTCAAAAGTGATTGGAGGTTAATCAGCTCTCTTCTATAGCTCATAATTTTCCCAACATTTCCAATCAAAATTTAAAATAGCCATTATGTTCAGCATAGTTGAATGGTCTTGTAACCCCGAGTTATGCGATTTGCCCATTACGTTTAAAACTAAATGTTGCCTTAATTTTAAATCAAAACGCACTGTGTGTATGCTGGTTGCCAATAAGACATCTCAGCAATATCCCAAGAACGACTGAGGGTATTATGTTCAAACTGCCGGGGCTACTTTTATTACTACTTCTGCTCTTAAGATTTAACTAAATCAAAAAATTGTAAATGTATCCAAGCTGTCAAAAAAAATAGATAGATTTTTCTTGCGAATGGTATCAAATTTTATTTTTCGGGTCAACTAGAGGAGGCTTAAAACTAAATTAAACAATACTATTTATGTCTAGATGCAGATAATTTCGGAGACCACACTGCCTTTCCATGACGAAAAAATAAAAGTTCAAAATAGGGATAAAATCCTTTTTAATAGACAGTGTATAATAAATTTCACAAAGAATATCAGATATTTCGGTTAAATATACAGTGACCGTCACTGTATATGTGACCGAAATATCTTTTATTTTTTGTGAAATTTATTATACACTGTATATTAAAAAGGATTTTATCCCTATTTTGAACTTTTATTTTATCGTTATGTCAAGATTTTTAAAAGGGTTTATGTTGTTAAAATTGTTGAAAAATTTTTTGGCCAATCTATAAATTATTGAAAAAATGAAAAGATTTAAACTATTTTCTTTTTGCCTGAAATACTATGTCAATATAAAACGAACGGAAATTAATAAAAAAAAATTCCACAAAATAATTTTTCAAAGAAAAGTAAAGAACTCCATTAAACCAAAAATGAGCAAAGATAAAATCAAATAATCTACCAAGCTTAAATCTACCACAAATAAGCATCGATAAATGAAATGAACATAAATTACAATAAATAACCGAGTCAAACTCGAAACAAGCAAAAATTAACATGAGTAGGGCTCTAAACCCCTATGCCAATCCCAAGGCCAGAACATAATTTGCACTCTTCTGAATTTTTTTTTAAATGTTTCCACTTTTATAACTTAATTAAATCAAATATTATTAACATTCTAAGGATTAAATATCAGCATATCTATATTGAACTGACAATGCACATTCATTCGTATTGTTTCAGTAAAGTGCAAATTTTGTTCTGGTCTTGGGAAGGCATAGGAGCTCTGAGACCTAATTATGTTAATTTCTGCTCGTTTTGAGTTTGAATCGGTTGTTTATTGTAATTTCTGTTTGTTTTGGGTTTCATTTATTTATTGATGCTGATTTGTGGTAGTTTTACGCTTTGTAGATTATTTGATATTATTTTTGTTCATTTTTGGTTTAATGGGGTTCTTTAATGTTCTTAGAAAAACTTATTTTGTGGAAAAAGTTTTTTTTTAAACAGTTCATGGTAACGGACAGTAAGTAGGGAGATACGCGGCTCAATAGTAACCGAAACTCTAAAAAACGGAATTTCGATATCAATATGTATATAAAAAAATCGACTTATTATATTTCAAACGTATTACATAAATAAATTATACTCCACAGTCCAAATACATTCCAAATATATAAGATCCATTAAGTTTAGTGTTACCCGTCAAAAGTTTAATTCTCCAGGGGGGGAACCTTAAGCGAAAGTCTTCCGGGGGGGATTCGAAAGAATTTCTATACGAATTTTTTTTCATTTGTCTTACTTTCTGTTTCCCAACTCAATTTTGCATGTAGAGATTTCTGACTCAACTGTTCGGAGAATTTTTCAGCGGTTTGGATTTCCGGGAAAAATATCCACGGAAGGGGGATTCTCAGCGTGATCTGAAAAATGATCAGAAATTAAAGTCTTTTTCTAACGAAGGGATGCTTAGGAGAATTTTTCACACTGAATCGTCCGCAAGATATTTTACGGGAGGGATGGGGATTTTCAGCGAGGATGGAATTGCCCGGAGGAAATGTATTATATGTGGGAGTAACTTTCCAACGAGGAGTTTTCCGTGAGGGAAGGGAATTTTAAATGGACGGTTAGCCAGATTTACCGGTATTATTTGAAAAACGATAAAAATTAAATTAAAAAAACTTTCTCGCGTTGAAAGTATGGAACAACATTAAAACTAAAAAAGAACAGATATTGTTCCATATATGAAGGAGTTACCCCCTCCTTAAAACCTGGCAATTTTTACACAAAAGTTTCACTGGTTGTCCCAATTATTTAAGAAAGACTCCTGAAATAGAAGGGACGTTTAATTAGAATAGGTAGCTTTTTAAAAAGTGGTAAAAACTTTAGCAAGAAAAGTAAGGTATTGAGTAGGGGAACAACCCCTTCATATACGGAATAATTTCTATTTGTTTCAAGTTTTAATGCTGCTTCATACTCTTAGCTGGAGAAACTTGTTTTTTTATGTTTAATATCAACTAGGCCCGATAGGCTATATTGCAAGATTTGAGCTCTTTCATGTGACACCTCATTTAAAGGTTTATGAGATGTTAACTATTTCATTTTTAATGTACACATTGAAAGAAAGAAATCGGATTAAAAGTCAGAGACACTTTAGAAATTTGAAAGTGACACTTGAATGTTAGATCGTGGTCTTCTTAGCTGGTCAAGGGATTGCAGCTTTTCCTAATTGATGCACCTATTATTGGTTCCTGATGTTTTTTTTGGCTCAGACAAACCACATGGTCTACACAACTTTATCTCCAAGCGGTTACGACACGATTATTAATAAAAATGCATCATAGTGACGTAGTTTTGCAATTATTATAGAGAAGAGTAACTGCCCTTCTTATTCCATCGTCATCTTCGAATATGAGGGGTTAGTATTGGCTCCAAATACATTTAAAGATACAATAAATTTGGTTTTTACGTCCGTTATGGAGGGGAACATGCAAGTAAAAATTGAGTGCCAGAAGAGGGTCATCTTCAAGATTGAGGCATTTGAGACATATGCAAATTAGTTGATGTTTTTTCAGTGTCCTGGTCAGTTGATATCAGTGGGGAGATTTTGAGGGGGTACTCCATGCAGTGAAAACTGATGAGTTGTATTAGCGAATGCCTTAGATATCCTCAGCTTGCTACGTAGTCAGTAATTTGTTACCGATACATTTAAGGGAACATTAAACACATACATTTAAGGTTCAACTGGCTGCAAGGTTGACTTAATATTTTTAAATAACTTTCTCAGACTCCTGGTACAAGTGTTGTTTCTCCGATACTTTTGCTGGTGAAGCCGACATGGGGTGGCTGCAACACCTTACGCTGCTTTGGCAACGTAAATCCAGGTTCTTTTCATTTTGTGTTTCGTTCATTCATTGATTGTTGTTTCTGTTCTTTTTAAGTTTGAATTATAATACGACGTATTTCTGTTTGTCATAAATTGCAATCTGGCTCTACTTTTCTTTCACGAACTACCTGTTTAAAAACGTTCTTAATAAATTAACTTTTTAGAGAGAGAAAGAATTTTTATCAAATATCAATATTCACAAAAAAAACATATCAAACAGACCTGCCACGTGAAAATCTATACAGATTTGTTTGTGGCAGGACTCACTATTTTACTCACTCATATATATATTGAAAAAAAAACTTAATCACATATATAATGAAAAAAAAAATAATGCATTATTTTAAAGCATCCTGCTTTTATAGTTTAAAAAGCCTTCAGAGACGATATAAGACGACGAACAAATAATGGAAATTATATTATAAAAAAAGATCCAATTTTGTTAGCCTTCAAATTCTGATTATTTATTTTCATTAAATTTGTTTCCTTAACTTTTATCTAATTTAATAACGATACTGTTGTTGGTATCGTCTTTATACTGTCAGTTCTCACGTATAAATGCAAGTTTTTTTTAAGAATAATTAACATGTACTGTCATCTAGTTTGGGTTCAGTTGTGTACAGTGGATTCATTTTCAAATCTTGATTATTCATTATTCAGTTGTGAATAGTGGATAACTTTTACCTTTACTGAACATTTTAGACCTCTTTGAATATTTTTTGATGTTTTATTAAATTTCAGATCTCTGTATAGCAATGATCGAATCTGCAAGTTTTCTTATATATTTTTCCATAGTTAAAGAGAGACTTTATTAAAACTCTTACAATATAGTGGCCTAATTGCCGTAACTTTCTTATTTTTCATACCACACTTTAAAAACCAACACTAATGGATGAACTAAGGACATATTTATATTAGCATTGCTGATAATGTTCAAGGTTTTATAGTTTTCCGGTATTTCAACTTTGTAGTTAGATGATAAAGGGTAATTTGTAAGTTCAACGCTATTATAAGCTGACTTTGGTACACTTTTCCATCGAGGTCCTGGAGTTTGATAAGTGCTCTCAAATACCGTCGGCTTAAGCCTTAGATCATTACCAAAATCAAACAGTTGTGAGCCACTTTGCTCCAATAATATTGTATAGTATGCACCGTTAGTTGAAATATTAGTCAGAGTTGCATGAACGCTTTCAATCCAGAAATTACTTTTTCCTTCGACAAAAATAGGAAAAACAGCACGTCGCTCTGTTTTAAGCAGCACGAACTCAAAAGGGAAATCGAGTTCATCTAGCACTATTTCTATTTTACCATCCTGCATGCTGGTCCATCCATTTAGCTCATTTTTAAGAAGATTCAAAGCTGTTCTAAATTTTATAGGGGATGACATGGGTGAAAATGGCTGCATTTTCGATAAAAAATTATTGTTCTGTCGAATATGTGCAGCAATGTTCGTAAGGTCAGATAAACTGGAATAAATCTGTTTTCCTGTTGACAGTAGATTTAGTATCGAGTTGGCCACTATGCTATCGAGTGCATTCTGGGCAGAGGCCAAATTGGTTACTGTAGTTTTAGACGTTTGAAGTAAGCTGTCTTTACGCCTTTTGAGGCCATCAATCGTCAGTTGTATATCAGAAATATCTGAGCTGGCCTTAATCAGCTTTTCACCAAGCTCAACTTTCATATCAATAGCTGATATCAGTGATTCAATGTCAGGTAAATTTTGGGCCCCTAATTCACTTGAAACCTAAAATAAAACTGACCTCAATCGAGACACTAGCTGACGGACTTCATGGCGTTTGAATTTAGTACTGACGTCACTACTTGCAAAAGAAGCCGGGGTATAGGCTTTCATTAGATCAGAAACTTCAATGCCAAGTTCTATTTGACTTTTTATTCCAATATCATCTAGATCCTTGATAAAATTTTCCATGTAATCACTTAACGATTCAGTTGCATCAAACGTACCATTGACGAGTGAAAAATAATCTTTAAACACGGCACCTATGTCGGTTGGGCTTCTTGGAGGCTTAGGCTCAAAAATCGTATTCACGTCACTGATGGTAATCTGGACATCTTCTATCTTACTTTTAATATCCTTGTAAGTATTTTTTAACCCCTCAAGGTCATTCTTCTTTACCAATGAAAATAAATCTTTTGTTGAATCGAAAAGGCCACGAATCCCAGTAATGGCCCCTGGGTTACCATAAAAACCTGAAACGATATTCACCACAGCGAACACTTTTGAAAAAAAAGATCCAATTGAGCCTCTTGCCTGTTTTCTTGCCTGTTTTCTTGCCTCCTCTACTTCTTCAATACCCTGAGCTAAACCACTTTGCGCCTCTGCTAAAAGCTTATCTCTTAACTTGTCGACAATATGTTTTAAGTTGCCAGTTTTAAATTGACTTATAAGGTCATCAACAGACTTCAATGCTTCCATATATGTTTTAAAATCGGTCGATAAAGACTCTTGTTTATTTTTGTATGATAATATTAAAGCATCAGCTAAATTCATTTCACTTCTAATTATACTGTCTAAACTCATTCCGATCAATTGAGCTGTATAGTGAGCTCTGAGCGTGGATAGAGTATCTTTTTGCTGGTTTATAAGCATTAGCAAATTTCCAATATAATCAATCATCCTTTGAATTGATTTTTGACCATTATACCTTATTTCCGATCTTTTCGTTAGATTTAGTGAATTTATTTCTTCAAAAATGGAAAAAAGGGGGTTTCCAGCAACCGTTAAATACTGAATTAGACTATTTATTTTATTATTTTTTCCATCTTTGCCTTTTGCTCCATCTTCTCCAAGACCACCATCATCTTGTCTTCCATTAAGTTTTTCACCGGGCCCTATAGTGCTTCTCAGGATTTTATCGTGGTTATAACAATTACACAAATCAATAAGAGGTATAAGAGGTATTTTTTCATCGCAAGAATGCTTCCATTCTTGAATCCGAGTGTATGTTACTTTCAAAATCTTGTTCTGTCCACCTCTACCTCCGACACCTCCGGGACCTCCAATCCCACCCTTTCCTCCTTTTCCGCCTTGGGTGACTAGCGTAAAATGTTTCCTGAAACATACATCAATGTTAAGTTTTAGCTCCCCTGGCTCACCTCCGTCACCCCCGGGTCGACCTGGATTGCCAGAAAAACGTGTTACTCCAGGCGTAGCACCAGTTGATGATTGTACAAAAATTTGTGCGTAGGTCCAAGTTCTTCTGCAAATATCCAAAACGGTCCAAGTTTTATTTACTGTATCAAATATGTATTTCCCATTTCGTATTATCCGTGTATTATTAAATCTTATGAATCCAGGATCAAAAAACCTGAGTGAAGTGAAAAGCTTCTGAGTGAAGTGATTAAGATCAAAAGAACAGGGCCCCTCTTCTGAACACTTTTCCTCGGTATAATCTTGTTGGGTTAATTTATTAGTATTTAAAGCATCATAATACGACTTGTCATAAAGCCTGGCAGAAATAGACCCATCCTTCCCATCTTCTCCCTGTAAACCAGGCGCACCCTCTCCGCCGTCTCCACCATCACCTCCATTTCCAATGATTTTCAACACGCCACCTTTGACAGAATAATGAACTCTTGTCAAAACAGTTCCTCCACTTAGGCCAACCAAGCCAGGTTGACCAGGATCTACCTTTGGAGGAGAAAATGGCTCAATTAAGTGGACAGTAGAACCCTTAGCGTTTATATTAAGATACCCAGTTTCAACTGATAATACCTTGAGTGGTGTACTAGTGTATCCATAAACTTTTACATTAAAACAAATTAACCGGAGTTCCTCTATATCAGATCCCATCGATGACAAGATTGTAGGCAGGTCACAAATCTGGTCAAAGATTCTTGCCTTCTTGCCATTTGAGACAATATTAGGAGTAACACTGATAAAGTCAAAATGTGCTTCAATTGGATTCATTTGGTTTATAAAGTTAAAGCTGTTCTTTAGTCTTTCTAAGCCTTTGCTGAATTTAGTTTTAATTTATCTAAAAATTGCTTGCACTTTTTTCAAGGAACTCCATACATTACAGGGAAGAACTGATGAAGAAACGTCAAACTGGGGCTTTTTCGCTATAATATCTTGTAGACTTGCAAAGGCTTTAAAAGCCTTGTCAATTTTCTCTGTTGATTTTACAAATTCAATAATACTAATCCCAGATTGTAGAAGCTCTTCTGCTTCGGCACGTTCAGTACAGGCGTAAGCTGTTCTTTGCTCAGAACAGAAACCCAAAATTTCTTCTTTTCTTCATCAAACAAGTCTGCTACCTTATAGCTTCTTTTTAAAATTTCTAACGGCAGTTTACTCATTTGACTTTGAAATCTAGAGACTCTTCCTGAAAAGTGATCTTTCAAAAAGTGATGAATTTCTGCGGGTAAGTACTTGCATACCGAAAGTAATTTTAGCAGCAATGACCGACTATTGCTTAAAGTCGTATTGAAATAAAAATACATGAGCTTTTCTAAAGAGTCTGTCAATCGAGGCTGAACTATATTCCATTCTTTAATAACAATGTTTGTTTGTATTTTAGTTTTACCTTCTTCCAACAGTGTAGCTAATGCCTTTTTGTTATCATCTATCAAAACATGAACAGAATCAAAAAGGGCTCCATTTTTCTTATTTCTTTAAGTTTCAGTTAGATGCTTATTAAAGCTGAATACATATTATGTTAAATTGTTTTTTATCTTGATGTTGAACAGAGCATCTCTAAGGTCATTGTCTAAGAATTCAGCATCAGTATTAATCTTTTCAAAGATGAGACCATAAAGGGGTGTCAAGACAGTTGGCGTAATGATTGTCCAAGCTAAGATTCTAACTTCATTTTCTGCGTTTAAAATTAATTTGATTATTTTAGTAAGGCTCTCTTTGAAACGATCTGATCCTTCCCCTTCAAGACTGGTATATTTTAAATAATCGTCTGTCCTCGGTAGATACAAATAAGGGAATCCTACTACTTGAATCGACTTGAAACACTGTTTTAGTCTTCTGCGTATTGAATTTCTGTTTGTTGCAGTTTGGGTTTCTGATTCAAACTCTTCTTCTAAAAGTTCGTCTGTAAGTTCTTCGTCACTTTCATCGCCTTGCATTTTATTCACTATTACGACTAATCGACCGCCCATAAAGTCAGTACAAAGCTCACCACTATCGTCTTGGATTTTGTTCGCCAAATTAAGGTAGCGATCCAATTTTGTAAGTTCCTCATCAGCCCGTAAAGAATCAGTTGTCACCCACATAATAACGTTGGAAAATAGCAAAGGAGGAATTGTTGAAACAAAATCAATGCTGTCACCTCTCACTCCCATTCCTTCGCTGTCAGTAAACACTAACGGAAAAGGTGATCCACTATTATTGAAACCAATTTTTAATACCTTATTTATTGCAGGAACATATTCATTGGTAGAAATTATTGGGGAGATGTCAATTCCTAAAGTTGTTGTTTTCGTGCTGCTTCTTCCCTGGAGAAACATTTTTTCATTTCCAGATAGCAATGAAGCAATTGTCGATTTTCCGGATCCACGGAGTCCCAAAAGTGCCACAAGTACTTGCGGCTTAGAAAAGTTGCCAAGTTCTTCTAATCTAATTTTCCCACTCTCTTGGAGAACACCAAGCTTTTTTTCTTTTGTTACATCTCCTGTTCCTAATTTGTGTACTGTAATTTTTTTTTGGTAGTTGCTCTTCATCGTTAAGCTACCACAGGAGTTTTTATTTAAAAAAAATGTCCATGTACCGTTGATGCAGCTTGAATAAAAAAGTGGTTTGCTACCAGAGTTATAATTTAACGTAATTTCAAACATCTTTGAGTTTCTTGTACATGAAGATTTGAGCAATAAGTATTTGAAATCATTCTTCACTGAAAGCTTTGCAGAAGCATCTTTGTAAAGAAGAAGCTGCTGGCTTCTTTTTCTGCTTTCCACCTGCAAAAAATAGCAATAAATATTGATTTAGTATTTGAGCTACTGCCGTTCTTAGAATACAAAATGCATCGCAATACACGGTTCGTTTCTTTTGAGGCAAATTCAAAAATTATTTATTAATGAGCAAATATCTATTTAAAATTTGTGTGTCGTTATCGTCTTCAAACTTTTATTCATGACCCTAGCCAGAGCCTGACTATGGCTATGATCGTGGGCTCTCCTTCTTCAAAGTTTTGCTCTATAGACAAAAATAAGAATCTGATCTGAACCGAAACACGGCAAGAAAATTTAATTAATGAATAAATGATCAATTATTTACGACACGGTGGTAGTCATAGTAACTAATTATGAATAATAATTCTATTCGATGCAATAGGTTGCAAATTGAATAATTGAATTATTTACCAGCAATCATTATTCGTTGTGATTGGTTATCTATAACATAGAAATAGTTATCTTACATAGAATGGGTCACTGACACAATTTTTTGTTTGTTTTACTTTTCTTGCATTTGGAGACACAAGATTTTTTTAAAAGAAGTATTTTTCAACATTTTCATTTTTCTTTTTCCCTTCTTTGATTTAAATTTTTAGCCATTATCAGAAAGTATAAGGGATAGGAAATAATTAGACTGGATTCATTTGATTTATAAAGCTAAAGCTGTTCTTTAGTCTTTCTAAGCCTTTGCTGAAGGTTGTTTCAATGTATGTAAAAACTCAATGTATCTGGATGTGGATTTGGTTGATCATATAAGTTTGATCCTACATGACTAAAATTTGACCACACTGACTAAGCTAAATTAAACTGTTTAAAAAAAGAATCACTACAGTTGCGTAAGTTGATCTAACATAGATTTTAGTTGCATTCAACAGAGCTATTGCTCAAATTTTATATGATTTGAAATCAAAGCTTAGAAAGGCTCTTGACTGTCTCTAAATAGCATAATAGAAAGAATTGTCCGATGAGAAAGTTCAAAACATTACAGATGAATGAAAATGGAATAAGAGAAAAAATGTAGATCAGAGGCATCTTTCAACTCTCTTATTGTGTTAAATTTCTAGCATATAAAAAACGGGTGACTGGAAACAGCAAAGGGTATAAAACAAACTTTTCAAACAGTTCGTGGTAACGAACTGTAAGTAAGGAGCGACCCGGCTCAATGGTAACCAAAACTCTAAAAACGGAATTTTGATACCAATAGATACATCAAAAGAATCAGATTTTAATTCTGATTTCAAATATATAAGTCTGATCAAGTTTGATCGTACCCATCAAAATTTACGCGCCTGAGAATAATTTGGCTGATTTTTCAAAAAAGAGGAAAGGCCCCCCTAAAAGCTATAGAACCTTAATGAAAATCACACCATCATATTCAGCGTATCAGAGCACCCTACTGTAGAGGTTTCAAGCTCCTATCTACAAAAATGTGGAATTTTCCATTTTTTGCCGGAAGAAAGATCACGAATGCGTGTTTATTTGTTTGTTTTTTTTCCAGGGGTAATTATATTGACCCAGTGGTCCTAAAATATCGTAGGAGGGCTCATTGGAACGGAAATTAACAGTTCTAGTGCCCATTTTAAGTGACAAAAAAAATGGAGGGCAACTAGGCCCCCACCCACGGTCATTTTTTCCCAAAGTCACCCAATTAAAATTTTGAGATAGCCATTTTGTTCAGCATAGTCGAAAATCTAATAAATATGTCTTTTAGGATGACTCAATCCCCCACAGTTCCGAGGGGAAGGGCTGCAAGTTATGAACTTTGCCCATTGCTTAGATATTGTATTGGTTATTAGGAAGTATACAGACATTTTCAGGAAGAATTTTTTTCTGGGGGGGGCTGGAGGAGGGGGTTACTCGGGAGATTCCTTCCGTGGAGGATGTTTCTTTGGGGTAAGGGACATTTCTATGAAGGGGGCACCGGATTTCCAAGCATTATTTAAAAAACGATCAGAAATTAAATTAAGAGAAAATGTAAAATGACAAGTTCACCTCCCCCTTGATTTTGAAAAATAAATTTTGCTCCCCTAAATTTCAGTGAGTTAGTCATTATTCATAGTTACATTTTATTCTATTGTTGTGACTGAGCATGATATCCTTTTCTCTTTTGATTTGTTTGTTTATCGGCAGTGGCGTACATTACAGGGGGGGGGGGGGCATATACCTTATAGATTTAACCCCATAGTAGTTTTAGCATTTGGGGGGTATTTTTGTTGAAAATATCCTTTTTTGGTATTTTCATTAAGAAATCGATAAAAACAATAAATTTGCCCCTCTATATTTTGGAAAATAAATTTTGCTCCACCCCGTCCTAAAATTTCATGAATTCAAGTCACTGCTGATAGCTAAATATTAATTTATTGCTATGTTTAAACTTACTACGCTTTTATCTTTTGATTCGTTTGTTCATAGGCAAACAAATAGGAAATTGCGTCAACTACGGGGAGGGTGCATGTGCACCCCAAATTTTGAAAAATATCTTTTTGGGAATTATTTTCTTAGAAAGATATATTTGGTATTTTGGTATGATAATTGAAAAAGAAAATAAAGGCATATTTATTTTTTGGTAATATATACTTTCCGCTCTTATATTGTTGGCTCATTAAGCCCTTTCCTAGTAAAACCTTCTAGTGTTTTTTCAGACGTAATGGATCATAAATCCGAACCGTATCCAACATTCCTTTGGGAAGGGGTGGGGGTACCTAAAAGATGAAGAAGAACGTGTTTAATTCCCGTGAACTTTGTCTAACTGTCTCAAATTCCATTTTTTACCTCCATTTTTAAAGATTCTAGACGTTTATCCCCCCCCCTCGGAAAATGCCCCCAGGAAAATCCCCTCATGCAAAATACATCCCAGCTGAAAAGAAATTATTCCCAAAATATTTCTTGGGGGTTAGTTTACGGGGAGGAGGGGTGGCTATTTTCTGCACGGGTATACTTTTTGCGGGGATGGGGCTATTTTCTGGAGAGAGTATATACCCTGCAGAAAACTCACCCATGAAAAATGTCCGTAAATTTCCCAATAAAAAATACTATCTTTAAGCAATGGACAAATTACAAAGCTTAAAAAGGTACTTAAGCTCTATAATGGTGTTCTCTGATTGTTTTGTAGTTAGAGAGGGAGGAAGATACCTAAAAGGGTGCATTTTAATGCAAAATACCTCAGCTTGTATGGACCGAGAAGATGGTGGAGATAGAAATTGATGTATACTCACCAGGGACGTAACCAGGATAATTTTCGTAGCGGGGGGGGGGATGGAAAAAGAAACTTTAAAAACGAATCAAAAATATGAAATTGATATCTAATCCCTTATGATGTCTATTAATATTTTTTGTATAAGTCGTTATTATGAAAATAAAGAGTAGCATTAAAGCTCCAAAATGAGCAGAACTTATTCTTTTTAGGAGGGGACTGTACCTTCCTCATCCACACCTTGACCTGACGGTGGCAGAAACATTGGAGAGTAAACTATGTTAATATAATAATTTTCAATAGTTTTTAGGTCACATGATTATAGCAGCAACATGCCTCTTACGTAAGGTAACTAAGTATTGTGACTGCACATTATGAATGTCTCAAGTTTCACCTATAACTTTTGCTGAAACAGCAATTAATTCGGAATAAGTCATACTGAAATTTAAGAAAGATATGACGTTGGAAAGGAGAGAGATACGAAAGAATAAAAGTCTTAACACTGAGTGTAATTTAAAACTGTTGCAAACCCCTAAATATCTTTCTCCTGTCTCTACGATTTGAGAAACAGGCAATGAAAAAAAAAGAAAAAAAGTTCTTGATGTACTGGGTGAAGCAATGTGTATATTTTCTGTTTGCTTTGGAGGAGGTGCCAAATGTTTACCAATTATACGATGACTAGAACTTCAGTTTTATGATTAAATCACTTTTATTATAAATAATTGTTTCAGAAGACAATCCAACCAAGTCCTTGTTTTACGCTTTTGCATAATATCGTTTATTGACCTCTAACTTTAGGGCAGGTAGAAGGATATTCCCAAGGGATAAAAATGAATGTACAGAACAAATGACTAAAGTATCTTATAATTTAGCAATAGACAATCTTTTGGTCACACTTAACAAAGACATATGCATAGAGGGAAAAAACGAATCTTTTGGTAGAATAAAGAAGAGAAATTATCACCAGAATATTTCGCCTGCGTAAGCTAGGTGTCTCGTATTACCAGATGAACAAAAAAAAAATCTAAAAATTAAATAAAGAGATCAATATATACACAATTGCCACTCACAGATACAATTAGGATTTGGATTTTTTTTTAATATTTAAGACGCCTAGTTTTATATAGGCTAAATATTGGTGTGATTGTTTCTCTGTTTTTTTTTTGTCAAACAGTCCGTGGTAACGAACTGTAAGTAAGGAGCGACCCGGCTCAATAGTAACCAAAACTCTAAAAACCGTAATTTTGATACCAATAGATATATTAATAGAATATGATTTTTATGCTGATTTCAAATATATAAGCTTCATTAAGTTTAGTCTTACCCATCAAAAGTTATGTGTCTGAGAAAATTTGCCTTGTTTTTGAAAAAAGGGGAAAACAGCCCCTAAAAGTCATTGAACTTTAATCAAAATCACATCATCAGATTCAGCGTATCATATAACACTACTAAGGAAGTATCAAGCTCCTATCTGCAAGAATGTGGAATTTTGTATTTTTTGCCAGAAGAAAGATCACGGATGCCTGTTTATTTTGTTTTTTTTCCCAGGGGTGATTGTATCGATCCAGTAGTGTTAGAATATCGTGCGAGGGCTCATCTGAATGGAAATTAGAAGTTCTAGTGACCTTCTTAAGTGACCAAAAAATTGGAGGGCAACTTGGCCCCCCTCCCACGCTCATTTTTTCCTGGAGTCACCCAATCAAAATTTTAAGATAGCCATTTTGTTTAGCATAGTCGAAAATCTAATAAATATGTCTTTGAGGATGACTTAATCCCCCACAGTTCCCGGGGGAAGGGCTGCAAGTTATGAGCTTTGCCCATTGTTTACATATAGTATTGGTTATTGGGAAGTATACAGACGTTTCAGGAGGGTTTTTTTACTGGTGTGAGGGGGGGGGTCCAGGGGAAGATATTTCAATGGAGTATGTTTTTGTGGGGGAAGCGACATTTTTATGAAGGGGGCGCCGGATTTCTCAAAAAGACATTATTAAAAAAAAACGATCAGAAATTAAATAACTGTTTGCTCCATTAGCATGCCATTGTTTGCTCTTTATTAGGTTATTTAACTAGGTGATGATATGTAAAGAATATTCTTAGGCGTAGCTTATACATAATCTAAGGCTGAGCTGGCCAATCATGACAAAGCAAAGAAATAAATCTGGCGAAAAAATCGAGTCTGTGGCTAGTATGAGAAATAAAAAAAAGGACAAGTTTTTTCAACTGAAAGTAAGGAGCAACATTAAAACTTAAAACAAACAGAAATTATTACGTATGTGAAGGGGTTTGCCCCCTAGTCAATACCTCGTCCTTGCCGCTAAAGTTTTGTTTAGTACTTTCAAAAGAGCTATCTACTCTAATTAACTGGGCTGTCTGGTTGAGGCGTTTATGATTCGAACAAAATTCGAACTTTTGCGTATTGAGCGAGGTATTGACTAGGGGTAAACTCCCTAATATAAAAACATACAAATATAGAAGATTGTTACGTAAGTTAATTCGTAAGTTATGTCATAACAAAATTTCGAGAAAGCCATTTAGCCAAAACAATAAAATTAATATGCTAATTTTATTCTAATTATTCATGTACGGTGAGCCAAAATCAAAGCTGCATTAATTCAAAAACGTTCAAAAATTAAATAAAAAAAACAATTTTTTTCAACTGAAAGTAAGGAGCGACATTAATACTTAACATGAATAGAAATTAGTCCGTATGAGAAAGGGGCTGTCCCCTCCTCAACGCCTTGCTCTTTACGCTAAAGTTTGACTCTGTCACACAACTTTATTTTTTAAAACAATAAAAAAACTTTAGCGTAAAGAGTGAGGCGTTGAGAAGGGGATAGCCCCATTCATATACGGAATAATTTCGATTCGTTTTAAGTTTTAATGTCGCTCCTTACTTTCAGTTAAAAAAAACTTTTTTATTTAATTTTTTTTTATTTAATCTATACAGGGCTGTGCAGTCTAACGCCAACGACTTTCCACTGTGGCCGCGGTAACCTATGTAAGAATCATGGGTAAGACAATTCTTTGAAATGCGTCCAATCTTTTCTAACGATCAGTTCTCCTTAAATGTTAAAGTAATAAAAGCTATAATAATAGAAATATACTTTATTATGAGAAGCTCAAATTCTTTTGATCATTGCGGAAGAAAAATTTACTTATTAATAACACTCCTTTTCCCAAGGTATGTTAACTACAGGTCTTATATCCTTTTTATGCCCTTCAGAATAACTTTAATATCTACATGTTCGGTAGAATTCGACTTCATATTGTTATCAGAAAAAGACATATGGCATCCAAAAAGAGATTTTGGGTGCCATTTCGGGAGCGGAAAGGCTGGGAAGAATAAAGAGGGCACTGCCGTAATTCCGATTGTTGAAAACCCTACACCTGAGGCTTAAAATTCTCAATCTTTTATAGTCCCCCTCTCAGCACACCCAATAATTTTATAAATTAAAAATCATATGCTGAATAAAAGATATAATCTAATTCTAAATGCCAGGGTAATTCTAGGCAAGACTAGATTCAGAAAAAATCAGTGGGGGGAGTTAAATTGTATCATTAATATTTGGAAGTGGAGCCCAAATTTGTTGTTATGTCATTTGTTTCAATAGAAACACAGAAAAAAGGCATTTACCAATGAAAACACTGTAAAAACAAAACCTGGGTGGGGCAAAAACTAGGGGGCAGAGGCACCCCTGCCTCCCTCCATTGACACAACTTGAAATAGCAGGTGACCGTAAAGTCATAGAAGAAATGCTTCATGGCTCAGTTCAAAAATATTGATCATTTTGGCATGCTTCTTAATATTTATAGTTGGAAAGACCATTGAAAAGCCGTAAATATGTCAAGAAACTATTGTGTTTAATAAATTGAATGAATTTTTTACATTACTAATCTGGCAAAAAACCTTTCACTTTGTCCAAAGTTTAATTTATCTTGACCTTTTAAATGCAAACTTGTATGAGGCTAAACATGACAAATCTTTTGATCATGTATAGTAAACATATAATACTTATTTTTTGGAAAAAGTTCTTTTTAATTAATTTCAATAAAAAGGACGTTGTAGTTCATCCTCATAAGCTAGGCATAAATACCGCCGAAGACTTATACTACCTTCCCATATTACCAAACAATAAAGAAGATAATGTAAACGGCAAATTGCAGAAGAAAAGTAACTAAATATTTCGGCTAATAGCCGTCCTCAGCAAAACAAAGAATGACAATAAAGATGAGATTAAATTAACAATACAAAGAAGAAAGCTAAAACCAACAATAAGAGTCTTAATATCATTGTTTAATGCAAGTTCTCCGTTTTTTTCCATGGAGTAAGTTTTCATGAGGGAAGGGAGATTGCTATGAGGGGGAGGCACCGAATTTCCCAGCATTATTTAAAAAAAACGATCAAAAATTAAATAATAAAAAAACAAGTATTTCAACTGAAATTTTTTTCGAAAAAACAAGCTTTTTCGGCTAATAGCCGTCCTCAGCCAAACAAAGAATGAGAATAAATATGAGATTCAACTAACAATACAAACAAGAAAACTAAGCCCGGCTTAAGTCATGGCTTAAGTCTGTTTTTATTACACTACTATAAATTGAATTTAATCGATATCCCTTTGTTGCTCAACACAATTACAAATTATTTTTGTTTTGTTGAATTTTTTATTATAGTGCGGATTATCAAATATATGTTCCACAACTGTTGGATCGAAAGTTTCTGTTTTTTTATTGTACTTTAAGGAAAAATCTATTGCTATTTTGTGCTGTTGGAGTCTATTTTCGAAATTTTGTTGTGTTCTCACAATGTAAAATTTTCCACAATAAGCAAGGTATCCTAAACACACCACTTGTATGTTTTTCTGGATTTAAATCTTTGAGTTCACTAAAGATCCTACAAATATTTGAGGTTTGAAAACAACTTTAATATTTTTTTGTTTTTAATACTATTGTTAATTTTTGTGATAAAACTGGGGAAAAAGTGGGATTTTACGTATATCCCTCTCTTAAGATATTTTCACCCGTTATTAATAAATTTTTGTTTCAATTGTAATTAGAAAAGCACTGTAGCCTCCAAATCATCTATATAATGATACTAATGTGTATCATTACCTACAAACAAAAATATAAAATAACCTTAGTTTCTGGAAATCTCATCAATTCAAGATTCAAGGTTTTTTTTAATAGCGTTTTTGATTCTTCAATGTTATACTTATAAGCGAAATTTTGTTTCAATAAGGAGCGACCCGGCTCAATGGTAACCGAAACTCTAGAAAACGGGTTTTTGATACCAATAGATATATCAAAAGAATCAGATTTTAATGGTGATTTCAAATATGTAACATTCATCAAGTTTAGGGCTACCCATCAAAAGTTACGCACCTGAGAAAATTTGGCTGATTTTCGAGAAAAGGGGGAAACAACACCTAAAAGCTATAGAACCCCAGCGAACGTCCCCTCGTCATATTCACAACGTATGAGAACCTTGCTGTAAAGTTGTCAAACTTTTATCTGCAAAAATATGTAATTTTACATTATTTGCCAGAAGAAACATCACGAATGCGTGTTTATTTGTTTTTTGTTTTTTTGTTTTCCAGGGATGCTCGTATCGACCCAGTGGTCCTAGAATATCGTGGGAGGGCTCATTGGAACGGAAATTAAACGTTCTAGTTTCCTTTTTAAGTGACCAAAAAAAAATGGAGGCCAAATAGGCTCCCTCCCACGCTTATTTTTTTCCCAAAGTCACCCGATCAAAATTTTGAGATAGCCATTTTGTTCAACATGGTCGAAAATATGATAAATATGTCTTTTAGGATGACTTAATCCCCCGAATTACCCAGAGGGAGGGCTAAAAGTTATGAACTTTACCCAATGTTAACATATAGTATTGGTTATTCGGAAGTATACAGAAGTTTTCAGGGTTTTTTTTTCTGGTAGTGGAAGGGAAGGGTGGATCGGGGGTTATGTTGGAGGATATGTTCATGAAGGAAGTTTTCATGGGGGAAGGGAAATTGCCATGAAGGGGGCGCCGGACTTGCCAGCATTATTTATTGGTTATTGGGAAGTATACAACCATTTTCAGGAAGAAGTTTTTCTGGAGGGGGGGCTAGAGGAGGGGGTTACTCTGGAGAATATTTCCGTGGAGGATGTTTCTGTGGGGTAAGGGAAAGTTCTATGAAGGGGGCGCCGGATTTCCAAGCATTATTTAAAAAACGATCAGAAATTAAATAAAAAAAAACAAGTTTTTTCAACTGACATGTAAGAAGGAATATTAGAACTTAAAACGGAGAGAAATTATAACGTATGTGAGGGGGTTCTCCCCCAAGTCAATACCTCGCTCTTTACGCTACAGTTTTTTTTATTGCTTTAAAAATAGCTATCTATTATAATTAACCGGCTTTTGTTTTTCTGGGGTTTTTTAATAAAATTTTTTTTTAACTTTTAACTTAATGTGGGTGGTTTTTACTACGGGTAGAACCCCCTTATATACGTAATAACATATACGTAATAAAAAAAAACAATAAAAAAACAAGCGATACGGCTCAATAGTAATCGAAACTTTTAAAAACGGAATTTTTATGTCAATAAATGTATCAAAAGAATGTGTTTATAATACTGATTCTAAATATATAAATTTTATTAAGTTTAGTATTAGTCATCAAAGGCTACGAGACTGAGAAAATTTACTCGATTTTTTAAAGAGGGGGAAACATCCCCTACAAGGGAAAGAATTTTAATGAAAATCACACCGTCAGATTCAGCGTATCAGAAAACCCTATTACATAGGTTTCAAGCTCATATCTGCAAAAATCTGCAACTTTGTATTTTTTGCCAGAAGAAAAATATACGAATATAGAAGTTAGTTACGTAAGTTAATTTGTAAAGACATCCATTTAGCAAAAGAAAAGTAAAATTTTAATGCAAATAAAAGCTGCATTAACTAAAAAACGATCAGAAATTAAATAAAAAAAAACAAGTTTTAACTCAAATTAAGGAGCGACACTAAAACTTAAAACGAACAAAAAATATTCAGTATATGAAAGGGGCTGTCCTCTCCTGAACGTCCCGCTCTTTGCTCTAAATTTTTACTCTTTCTCACAAATTTATTTTTTAAAACAATAAAAAAATTTAGCGTAAAGAGCGAGGCGTTGAGGAGGGAACAGCCCCTATCATATACGGAATAATTTCTGTTCGTTTTAAGTTTTAATGTCGCTCCTTACTTTCAGTTTAAAAAATTTGTTTTTTTTATTTAATTTCTGATCGTTTTTTAGTTAATGCAGCTTTTATTTGCATAAAAATTTTAATTTTCTTTTGCTAAATGGATGTCTTTACAAATTAACTTACGTAACTAACTTCTATATTCGAATATTTTTCTTCTGGCAAAAAATACAAAGTTGCAGATTTTTGCAGATATGAGCTTGAAACCTATGTAATAGGGTTTTCTGATACGCTGAATTCTGACGGTGTGATTTTCATTAAAATTCTTTCACTTGTAGGGGATGTATCCCCCCTCTTTAAAAAATCGAGTAAATTTTCTCAGGCCTGTAGCCTTTGATGAGTAATACTAAACTTAATAATATTTATATATTTAGGATCAGCATTATAAACACATTCTTTTGATACATTTATTGACATCAAAATTCCGTTTTTAAAAGTTTCGATTAATATTGAGCCGTATCGCTTGTTTTTTTATTGTTTTTTTATTACGTATATGTTATTACGTATATGAAGGGGTTCTCCCCTTAATCAATACCACGCTCTTTACGTTAAAAGTTAAAAAAATTTTGATTAACAAACCCCTGAATCACAAAGGCCGATTAATTGGAATAGATAGCTCTTTTGAAAGCACTAAAAAAAACTGTAGCGTAAAGAGCGAGGTATTGACTTGGGGGAGAACCCCCTCACATACGTTATAATTTCTGTTTGTTTTAATTTCTAATATTCCTTCTTACATTTCAGTTGAAAAAACTTGTTTTTTTTATTTAATTTCTGATCGTCTGATGATCGATTTAATTTCTAATGCTTGGAAATCCGGCGCCCCCTTCATAGAAATGTTTCTTACCCCAAAGAAACATCATCCACGGAAATATTCTCCAGAGTAACCCCCTCCTCTAGCCCCCCCTCCAGAAAAAAATCCTTCCTGAAAATGGTTGTATAGTTCCCAATAACCAATAAATAATGCTGGCAAGTCCGGCGCCCCCTTCATGGCAATATCCCTTCCCCCATGAAAACTTCCTTCATGAACAGATCCTCCAACATAACCACCGACCCACCCTTCCCACCCACTACCAAAAAAAAAACACCCGAAAACTTCTGTATACTTACCAATAACCAATACTATATGTTAACATTGGGTAAAGTTCATAACTTTTAGCCCTCCCTCTGGGAACTTCGGGGGAGTAAGTCACCCTAACAGACATAGTTATCATATTTTCGACCATGCTGAACAAAAGGGCTATCTCAAAATTTTGATCGGATGACTTTGGGAAAAAAATGAGCGTGGGAGGGGGCCTAGTTGCCGTCCATTTTTTTTAGTCACTTAAAAAGGAAACTAGAACTTTTAATTTTAATTCTAATGAGCCCTCCCACGGTATTCTAGGACCGCTGGGTCGATACTATCACTCCTGGGAAAAAAAAAAACAACAAATAAACACCCACCGGTGATCTTTCTACCGGCAAAAAATGCAAAATTCCACATTTTTGTAGATAGGAGCTTGAAACCTCTACAGTAGGGTTCTCCGATACGCTGAATGTGATGGTGTGATTTTCATTAAGGTTCTATAACTTTTAGGGGGTCTTTCCCCCTTTTTTTTGAAAATCAGCCAAATGTTCTCAGGCGCGTAACTTTTGATGGGTAGCACTAAACTTGATGAAAGTTATATATTTGAAATCAGCATTAAAATTTGATTCTTTTGATATATCTATTGGTATCAAAAACCCGTTTTCTAGAGTTTCGGTTACCATTGAGCCGGGTCGCTCCTTACTTACAGTTCGTTACCACGAACTGTTTGATTTTCACCCGTTATTAATAAATTTTTGTTTCAATTGTAATTAGAAAAGCACTGTAGGCTACTAAATCATTTATATAATGATACTAATGTGTATCATTACCTACAAACAAAAATATAAAATAGCCTTAGTTTCTGGAAATCTCATCAATTCAAGATTCAAGGTTTTGTTTAATAGCGTTTTTGATTCTTCAATGTTATAATTATAAGCGAAATTTTTTTTAAAGTATATTTGGCTTTTAGTAAAGCACAAATAACGCAATAGCCTTTGTAAGTTGTAGCTTTCCTGTTTGTAGTAAATTCTATCGGTTTTAAGGTTGCATTGACTAGTTATTTTATGTTTTATTCGTTTTAGAATTTATTTATTCATCAATCTTTAACCTTTATATTTGATGCGATTGTTTATTTTAATTTCTTTTCGCTTTTTGTTTCATCTGTTCATTGATAGTAGTTTGTGGACGTCATTAATTCAGATTTATTTATAGGACTTTATTTCTGTTCGCTTTCGGTTTTAAAAGGGCTCTTCATTTTTCTTTTGGAAACTTTGGATGAAAAAAGGTTTTTTTTTTCATTTGATTTATGTTCGTTTTATTGCCAAAATTTTTTTATTTCTTACATATGAATATATTTTTTTATCTTAAAGCTTTTTGACAATCTTGTTGCCCATAGTGTCCTCGGGTTTAGTTCAACATCACCTCTGACAGTTTCAACTTAATATACTTAGCCGTCCTATAGATATTGTATCTACGTCATTTTGACAACCTGGATGCACGTAGTGTCTTTTGATTTTGTTAATTATCCATCAACATTCCTTGAAAGTTTCAGTATATACTATCAGACGTTACTGAGATATTGGAGATATAAGATTTTGACAACTTGGATACACAAGAGCCTTTATTTTACTTCAATATTCCCCCTTATCATCTCCTTAAAATTTCAGCTTAATACTTTTAGGCGTCTCTGAGACATTGCAGATATGCATTTTGACGACCTGGATGCACACAATATATTTAAAGTTATTCAAACATTCCTCTGAATATTCCATAATAGTTTCTATCTAATACTTTTAGCCGTTCTTGAATATTTGCAGAGGCGCTCTTTCGAAAACATGGATGCTCACATTGTCTTTTGATTTAGTTCAACATCACCCTCAACATTCTCAGAAAATTTTAACTTAGTACCCTTAGTCGTTCCCGAGATACTGTAGATTCACTATTTTTACAACCTAGATGCACGCAGTTTCCTTTTAATTCAATTCATCACCCAACTCAACATTTCGTGCAAGTTTCACCTTAATACCCACAGCCGTTTCTAAGGTGTTTTGATGCACCTCTATGACAACTTTAACGCACATAGTGAATACTAATGTAGATAAGCATCCCCCTCATCATTCCCAAAGAGTTTCAAATTAATACCATTGACCGTTTCTTAGATATTACAGATACGTCCTTTTGACAACATTGGACGCACGAACTGTCTTTTGATATGGTTTAACATCCCATCAACACTCCCTGAAACCTTTGCCTGAAACCACTTAGCAATTCCTGAGATATCACAGATACGACATTTGACAGCCTGGATGTACGTAGTATCTTTTGATGTAGACCAACATTCCTGATCATTCTCTGAAAGTGTCAACATGGTGCCTTTAGCTGTTCCTGAGGTATTGCAGATACGCTATTTTGACAACTTGTGTGCACACTGAGTCTTTTGATTTAGCTTATCATCCTCTCAACATTCCTGAAAGTTTCAACTTAATATCCTTAGCTGATTCCTGAGGTATTGCAGATGCACTATTTTCGCAACTTGTGTGCACAGTGAGTCTTTTGATTTAGCTGATCATCCTCTCAACATTCCTGAAAGTTTTAACTTAGTATCCTTAGCTGTTTCTGAGATATGTCAGATATGCCCTTTGAAAATCTGGATGTATATAGTGTTTTTTGCTTTAGTTTAACATCCCCATCAACATTCCATGAAAGTTTCAACGTAATTCCCACAGCCGTTTCTAAGGTGTTTCAGATACGCCTTCATGACAACCTGGATGCAGATAGGCTCGTTTGATTTAGATCAAAATTTCCCTCAATATTACCTGGAAGTTTCGACTTAATATCCTTCGCCATTTCGGTGATATTGCAGTTAAAGTTCTTGACAACTTGAATTCACATAGTCTCTTCTGATTTAAATCACCATCCCCCTAAACATTCCCTGAAAGTTTCAACTTTATACTCTTAGCCATTCCTGAGATATTGAAGATACATCCTTTAGAGAACCCGGTGAACACAGTGTCTTTTGATTTGGGTCATTATTCTCTCAGCATTCCCTTAAAGATCCACTAAAGTTTAGAGTTTTATTCCTTAACCGTTCCTGAAATATTATAGGTACGCTCTTTTGACTAGCTGGATGCTAATAGTTTCTTTTGATTCAGTTCAACTTCTCTTTCAACATTACCTGAAAGCTACAACTTAATATACTTAGCTGTTCCTTAGATTTTGCACAAACCCTCCTTTTCCGTTCTAAAACATATGCCTAAACAATTGTCAATTTACCTTACTTGCCGCCTTTCCCCCAGAGCCTGTTGGGAGTCATGCCGTTTGTGGAGGCATATTTATTGGACCTTTTGACTATTTTCATCAAAATTGCTATCTCAAAATTTTAATCAAATTTCTTATGTGTTTATAGAGGGCTGAGTAGCAAAAAAGAAGGGGGTCTGGTTTCCCTCCAATCACTGTTGACACTTAAAAAAGGCATTAGAACTTTTAATTTCAAATCGAATGAGCCCCTCTGAAGTTTTTACGGCCATCCCTTTGAAATGATGAGGCTCTGGGAAAAAAATCGACAACATAATTAATTTCTTCATTCTCTCGTTATAGCATTCCTTTTAGGTCAAAAAGAGTTTTTTTAGTGGATCCAAGATTCCCCTCTTTGGAGCTGAAAATAACAACCCTGGAGGTAAGATTTTCATAAAGATCAAATCAACCTGAAATACAGAAGTATTGTCGAGACCAAAAAGTTTGTGCTCGAGATTGCAAAAATTGGAGCTGAGATTGCAAGAATTGTTACCAAGAATTCCAAGAAATATCACCAAGAATACACAAAATGGAAACGAGATTGCAAGAAAAGTAGCTGATTTTCACAAAAGAATTGGACACATATTAAAAAGTTGGGCTAAGAATTACAAACATTTGGCCAAGAACGCAAGAATTTTCACCAAGAATTCAAAGAAATGTCACCAAAAATGCAAAAATTGAGCTAAAATTACAAAGCAAGTAGTCAAGAATAAAAATATATCACAATAAAAACATCATTATAGCCTACATATAGAAAAAGTGGCACCGACATCTACAAAAATGGAACCGAAAATGCAAGATTTCAAGTCGAGGTTTTAACTCTTGTCAGCCCTGTCCCTTCTTTTGTTATATTTTATCTGTTCCGTTAAATTTCCGATCCTAAGACTCTAACCCACCTAGGAGAGGGAGGGGATCAATACAAAGAAAAAAACTAATCCTACAATCAATTAGTATATTTGCTGCTTTGCTTCAAAGTGTAAATATTTTATTTTTGTTTGTCTTCAAGATTAAGGCTAGGCTAAAATAAAAGTTCAATAGGCAAATATTAAGGGCGTTCTTCCGTAAAATGGTAACTGCCAAGGCAAAAGCCTTTCGGTGTACTAATTTGCAACACACTTAGGCTGATCATAAACACATCATATTTAGCCCCCCCCCCCAAACAAAAAATTGAAGTTCTTTAAAACTTCCTTCTCTAACACTACTTGAAAGTTCTAACTCCATCCCCCGATCTATTGCCGTAATATTGTAAATATGCTATTTCGATTACCTGTATGCTTCTGATGTATTTCAATACAGCTCTGCCCTCTCCTCCTATTCAGAACTCAACGGCCCCTAATCTTCCATCAATACTCCATGAAAGTTCCAGCTTGATACCCCAAGACTTTCCTGTGATATTGAAGGTGCGCCATTTTTATAACCTGACAACACATAGTATCTTTTCATTTAAGTTGCTGCCTAACCGTGCGTAGATTATAGCTTATACTACAAATATGCTTTGAAGGATAGGAGACAAGACATTTTTAGCCCCTCTCCCTAAACTCAAAATTTGAAATTCCCATGTCTCACCCGCCTCCCTTCTTCTCCCAAAGAGTAGATTCAAAGTCAAATCCATCCCCCAAGCTGTTTCCAAAATATTGCATAAATACTTTTCGATGACCTGGAACCAGATAGCATCTTTTGATTTATCTTTGCCCTTCCCTCAAGTGAAAATTTGAGTTTTACTTGACCCTTTAACGATTCTTGAATGTTGCAAATCGGTCCCCCAAGCCATTCTCGTGATATTACAAATAATTTGAAAACTGAGGGTCACGTATCGTCTTATAATTTACTCAGGCCTGTCGTTTTGGAGAGCCTCGGAAAAAATACAGGAACCATGGTCTAGCAAATGATTCCCAAGAGCTCCTAACCAATTAGACAGCCAAAACCAAACATGGAAGCCTTTTCTAAGCTCATCTGTGAACAATGTGTAGCTTACATAATTAAGGGCCACCGTTCCTGGGACTGCAAGGGGTGATACCGACCAAGTGGAAACAATTATTAGACATCTCGACAATACTAAACAAAATGGCTCTATCAAAATTTTTGGTACAGTATCGAAGGGCCGGGTAGCAGAAAAGGGCATGGAAAGCTACCATCCCGTTAGGACATACTTTTGCCTTCCAATGATTTTTGACCATTAAGAAGGGCACCAGAAGCTTCAATATCCAATCGAATGCGCTACCTGCCAAGTTCCTATGGCCAACCCTTCCACACAAAGTAGCCGGAGGGGGGGGGAATGTTTGCCCTTTTTCTGGAAGTTTTTTTAGTGGTACCGATACTTATTGCTCTAATCTTCCTTCTGCACTGGGATCTGCTTCACAAAAGACTTTAGCGTGTAAATTTCAAGCCGATCAAAAAATCCTTTTTTATCCCTCTTTGGACCCAATTTTTGGGGGACCAATGCCCTCAAACTATTTTTTTTATATTTTTAACTAATAAGGTACAAAGAGTCAGTTACTCCATTTTTGGACCCCCTATCACCCTCCCAACTCACAATACGAAGTGAATGATCTTCTTCACCCAAAGAATAATCCATGAAAATTTTAAGCCAATCACACACCCAAGATAAAAAAAAGCTTCCCTTTTTCATTATAAGAGCTCCGTGTAAATGGCGGGAAATTTGTATTATCTAGAGTCCTTGTCCCAGGGATATATTTTTTTTTAACTTTTCAACTATTCTATGCAAAATGACTATTTTACAATTTTGATTGAAGTTCATTGGGGTTAAAGGGTGGTGGATAGCCTAATGAGCATGAAAGAGGGTTGGTTACCCTTCAATCACTTAGGCATGACCTCTTCTGATCTTCTTATATTAAAGCTATATACAAGGACAGTGGCGGATCCAGGGTAAGAGTGAGGGTGTTGCGCACCCCCTAACGTAGTCTAAAGTAGTGTAATTTACTTAGTTAACGCAAGTTTGCGTTAATTAAACTTGCTCCTAACGCAATTTTATCGGATCAACCTGTTTTGCCCCCCCCCCCTTAAAAAAAATCCTGGATCCACCCCTGAATAAGGAGACTAATATCGCCACCAAGTTTTACTTCTTGAAAAAAGAAAAGTCGATGTTCAACTGGTAAAAAATAGCTGAAAACCAACTATTGTATGCTTATAAAATTATTTTAATCCAGTAGTTATATAGTGTCAGTAAATTTAATGGAAACCAGATTTTTAAAAATCGATTAGTCTAATTGTATTTCCAATTGCGTGAAACATTTTTTTATTTTTTTACAGTGAAGTTTATTAAGAAGTTTTTGTTTATTGAGAAGTTTTTTCATTGCTGAAATTCTTTTTAATGAGAAGTTTAATTTTTTTTTTGGTTTTTTAAATAATAAAATATTTTTGTAAATATGTTTTTCTATTGTAACGTTTTTGTTACATGGTATTTCTGACATGGTTGAATTTTAAATAATCGAAACATCATTAAATTATAAGAAAAATATTATCAAACTAAAGTGTTAAAGGAAAGTACCAAAAACTTTTATCTTTTCTAGCAGGTTGTTATAAATAAAAAGAAACACACTGTTTAGAGAAATTGTAAGATGTGAAATAATCGAAAACACTTTTAGGGGAAACTATGAAATGGAATAACTGTTAGGCTATTATTAAGAGTGAAATAAAGTTTTAATGATTGTAAGTACTTATAGTGATAGTGCAATGTTAATAACACTTTCAGAAATTAGCTGAAATGTTAAGTCATGAACGCCTTTGATTGTCTCTTCGTTGTCTGGAAAGCGATTGTTTTCTTCAGTATACTAGTTATTCGATTGATCTGTTCACTGAACATAGAACAATTAACTGAATCATACCTTAGCACCCCCATCCAGGATCAGATCCTTCTCCAAATCAATCCAGTCAATAGTATCAACGAAGTCGACCAATTTGACAACATTTTGTTCAAAGTAACTATAGTTAGAATGACTTTGGCCAAAATATGAGATAAAAAACCAAGCCGAGTACCAATTCATGTTGTGTGATTGGAAACATGTAGTCTACTGCTCCTTCTCCTACACACAGAGCAAATTTATAGTTCCAACAATTTTTGGGAAATACAAACCACGTCATATGTTGGCGTCGTTAATACCCAGTGTTTTGATTGTTGTTTTTTTTGTACTTGTGCCAAACTCTTTTGGTCTTAATGTGAGTGCAAAAATCACCGCTAAACTAGTCAGCAACGGAAAAAACTTTTGCGCATTAGAAGACTTAATTAATGGGTAACTTTATCTTTCATACCTTAATGTTGTGTTTTGAGAAGAAATATCGCTTATTAACTTCCAATTTACTCGTCCCTGAAATCTAAATCTGAATTTAGCAAAAATTTTTCAAATATGAGTAATAAGTGGTAATGACCTTAAAAAGAAGAAAGAAAAAAATTACATTCAGGAATGACAAAAAATTCAAAAAGCAAAATTAAGTTTGCAAAATCCTTCTTTCGGAGGATTTATATGAAAGAAAAATAATGGCTTGGGTTTGATAAGTCCTAATTGTCCCAAACTCCAAAAACAGATTTTGTTTTTAAATAAGAATTGTGTATCGCCATAGAAGGAGGGGGTTACTCTGGATTCCATAAGTGGCTAGGGGTCGTGGAGCATTCTAGTCATTAGAGAGTTTAAGAGGGAGAAAGTCCCGCCCTTGTTTTAGGCTTTTTTTCTTCGCTTTAAGTTTGAATTTTCATGTTATCTGGTTCATTTCATTACTAAATAATTTTGAAAATTAAAACGAAAAAATAGCAACCTAGATCATGTCGTAGCTCTATTGGAGAAACTGCAACGCAACTCAAAGTTTTTGATAATTCTTTATCAGCACACAGCTGTTTCACTTAAAAAAGCACAAAATCTTCCTCCGCTAAATGACCCGAGAAGAAAAGACAGTTGGGCACCATTTCAAAAAGCTCGGAATCCAGACATTACGTTATACCTTATGGAGAATCTTGCTGGATAAATATAAACTGAACAGTTTTTACGAAACGATGGTTTTACGATTTGAATTATATTTTGCAATTTGTACAGTATGATTAGCCTGTCTTGTATATATTTTTTTTAAATTAACCAAGCATTAGAATTGACCTAGCTGTTGACCCAAGTAAAAAAAAAAAAAATTTAGCAACACAATTGGCGAACGGTTACTACAGAGTTTGGGGTGGAAGCCAGGTCAAGGAATTGGGAAGAAGATTTCTTTACAAAGAAAAAAACCCTACTAAGCTGGGTAGCTTCAAATCAAACAGCTGTTTCACCTGAAGATATTCAAGCCATTATCACTAAATTCAAGGGATACATTTGGTCTTGGATATCAAGGACTAGAAAAGCCATCTTTTTCTTCTGTAGCACTACCTTCCCAAAATCACGTGTTTGGTACACTGGAGAAAGGAAAAAAGATTAGAATATCTGGACAGGTACTGTTTTTTTTTTCTAATTTTCTTTTCATTGCTATACATTGGTGTTATAATATCGAGCATAGGAAGGGGTAGCAAAGTAAATGGAAGATCCGCTGTTTTTCACTAATGTATTTTTCATAAATATTTCTAACATTAGAATGTTGATACTGGCGCTTCTAACTTCCAACTGAGAAATGTGGCTTGACAAAAGCATGAAACGACTGACCTGCTAAATTTATGACGTATTTTTTAATCATCAAACAGTTGGTGGTAACAAGTAAGGAGTGACGCGGCTCAATATTAATCGAAACTCTAAAAAATGGAATTTTGATATCAGTATATATGCTACCGTGAATGTCCGAAATACTTTTTTTTTTTCTCATTGGATTTAGTCCACGTTGCCAGTCAACTTTTTCAATTTTAGGCAAGGTTTGATGATGACTGGTTAGGTTAGGTTTTTAACACATTTCTGATATTTATAACCAAATTTGACCAAGGGCCCTTGCCCAAACTAATCTGTTTCTTAATTAGGCGCCACTTCTCCCAAGAGATTAAATTTGTAAGTTTCGACCTGTTCAGAGACAAAAAGTAGTTTCCCCCTAAAGTTTCTCCCTCCTTACACAAATATTGGAGGTACTCTTGAGTAAAATGGCCCCTATTGATCGTGACCCCACACCATATATGGGCATAGAGTCATTAGGGAGAACACGTTGTTAATGGGGTCAATGACCTAAATTTCCAAGGTTGATGTTGTTGTTGTTGTTGTAAGTGCACGCTCTCAGCGAATGTCAAGGTCAATGTTGTTGTTGTTGTTTTTGGCACGCTCGAGGTGAATGTCATGGTGTCCAGAAATAGTATTTGTTATTGTTGTTCAAGCCAAATGTTATGAGTTTCCCGGAATTTGGAACACCTGTGCTGTCGACCTCAATTCACCTATCGTGAATCAATAATTCCCCCTAGAAACAACAAATTAATTCCCCTTTCTTGACAGATCAATCAACCAATGACATCATCTGTCAGACTTTAAAAATTTTCGCATAGAAACGATTCTCCAGGAATAGATCCAAGTCATTAATGTCTTTGCCTCGGAAACAACTCTTTTGGTCGAACTCCAAAGGATATTAATAGCCAAAGGCCACGGAAACAATTCTCCAAGAAACATCTTAGCGATGAATTGTTTTAGCGCGGGAATCAGGTTTCTTATTAATTTGAAATGCATTAGCGCAGAGATGCCAAAAACAAAAGGAACACGCTGAATTACGTTTAGGGATTATTTGGGCGAAACTGTTTTAGACAGGTTATGGAACTATTTCGGCGAAACAGTTAGAGACATTTTAAAAGATGATTTTTGAAGAGATTTTAGAAGAGAATTTAATGGTGAAACTCTGTGGTCGTTATATTACACAAGTTTCATTTGATCAGTGTTGTGAGGTCCTCTAACCCAACTCGAAAGGGTTCCAATCCTCCTACCCCAACCCCGAAGGAAGCCCCCGGTCCTCAAAGGTCCCCCAAGCTCCCAAAGGGCCACCGGCGCCCCCAAAGGCCCACCCAGACCCCCAAAGGCCATCCCCGGGCCTCCCAAAGGCCCATCGAGCTCCCAAAGGACCAACGGGGTCCCAAAGGCCCTCCAGCGGTCCCCAAATGTCCCCCAGGCCCCCAACTGTCCCCCCGGACCCCCAAAGGCCCTCCCGGTGCTCCAAAGGCCCTCCCTGTGCCCCCAAAGGCCCTGCCCCGGCCCCCAAAGGTCCCCCCGACCAGAGAAGCGCCCCCGGGATGCGCCGTGGGCCAGGAACGTGCAGCAGAATGTGCCGCATGGATGCGCCGTGGGTCAGGAAAGCGCCGCCGGGGATGTGCCGCAGGGAGGCACCGCAAGAAAGCGCCGCAGGATGTGCCGCAGGGATGCGCCACAAAAAAGTAAACTAAAAAGTAAAAATTTCGAAATGTTATCCCCCAAACGCCCTCCTCAGACCCCCAAAGGCCCTCCCCTGGTCCTCAAAGGTCCCCCGGGCTCCCAAAGGGCCAACCGGCCCCCAAGGGTCCCCCGGACCCCCAAAGGTCCTCCCCTGGTCCCCAAAGGTCCACTGGGCTCCCAAAGGCCCTCCCTGTGCCCCAAAGGCCCTCCCGGTGCCCCAAAGGCCCTCCCCCGGCCCCCAAAGGTCCCCCGGCCCCGAGAAGCGCCGCCGGGATGCGCCGTGGGCCAGGAAAGCACCACAGGATGTGCCGCAGGGATGTGCCGCGGGACAGGAAAGCGCCGCAGGGGATGCACCGCAGGGATGCGCCGCAAGAAAGCGCCGCAGGTTGCGCCGCCGAGAAGCGCCGCAAAAAAAGTAAACTAAAAAGTAAAAAATTTCGAAATGGTGTCCCCCAAACGCCCTCCTCAGACCCCCTAAGGTCCTCCCCTGGTCCTCAAAGGTCCCTCGGGCTCCCAATACAAAGAGTTTTAAGCCAATACAAAGATTATTTTGTTCATTTTTTGGGGGTGAGGTATATAGCCCTAACCTAAGTTTTTGTGCATTGCAGTATCCTATTAGATTGTATCCCATTAGATGCCTATTAGATTACGGATGTAAGTTTCAAGCCATTAATAAAGAAAATGTTTGCTTTCCTTTATTCGGACTCTATGTTGGGTGAACAAATTGGCATTGAGGTTTGCTTGCTCCAAGGACTTAAGGTTCTAAGTTTCAAACTGACTTGAAAAAAAAAGTTATTTCTCTTTTTGGGCTCCATTTATTAGACAAAAAAAAAAATTCAGTTCCTCGCTGCGGATCGTCGTCCTCTTATACCAAACATTTTTAAATGTAACATCAAGCCAATCGACAGAAAGCTATTTTACCAACTTTGAGGCCCAGTTCTCTGGGGCCTGTGTCCCCTATCCTAACCTTTCCTCTAATAGTGTTTCTCAGGTCCGGAGACTTAGAGATACATGTCTCAAACTGTTTGTAGGGACGTTCTGTTTGGCCCTATTTTGTGCAAAACAGTCTTTTTGTTGCAGTTTAGTGCCCTGCTGCCCAAGAACTTAAGAAAACAAGTATCAAGCTGATCACCAATAGAGGGGCATTTCCTTATACTTTATTTACTTTGTACATTAGGATTCCGTTATCTCAGGGAGATAATGGAATCTATTTTTTGCATATTAGGTACCCTTTCTCCCAAGGACTTGCATAGGCAGGTTCCAAATTGATCAGAGACAAAAAGTCGTTTCTTCCGAACGTCTTCACAAAAAATGAAGGTCTTGTTGCCCCAGGGGCACGATCGATGAAATTTTTAACTTGATATTAGAATAAATTTTCTGCCTGGTTTTTAGGCCGCTTCTTGGGCAGCTTGTGTCCCAGCCCTTTTTTTGTATGCTAAAGCCCCCCTGGATTAGGAACTTCCAGATTTATTTTTCCAAAAGCATTTATATCCCTTTTTTTTACTTCATTTCTTGGGTAAACCGATATTTTTTCTATTGTCCTTTTTGGAAAGGCCCATATCCCCATATTTTCCATCCTAAGATTGTTTTGTACATGTGCCCTGTTGTAAGTCCCAGTACCCTCTTGGCACTGGGACTTACACTACAAGTCTAAGATCGTTCCAATAAAGGTTTTCGTATATTTTTGTTGTCAAATTCTGGGGTATACGTTTCAAGGATTTACGCTCTCCACACGCTATATATTTAAATAAGATAATTGCTTCAAGCCGATAAGAAAGTCTAAGAATTAAGTATAGGAGTTTCAGGCAGAGTGAAAAATGAATGTTGACCCTCTTGGGGTCCCATTTTTGGTAGCCTGTTCCCACAACCTAAATCAACTTTAAAAACCCCTTAGCCCAATGGCTGTTGAAGGAAATTTCATACCCAAACAGGAGAAAGGGTTTTGTCCATTTTATGAGCCCAAATACCTTTCCCTCCCCAGCGAAAGTTGAAATCCTGAACTTTTAGCCAACCAGACAAACAAGATCAAACATTGCCTTTTCTCTACCATATCACCTATCTGAAGAATAGGCAACTCGCAAAATTTAGAGCCGTTGCTCCTGGAGCTGTGTGGGTCACTTGAGCCCTGCATATATATTCATTAAATCCTTAAACTATTCAGATCAAATTAACTATCTGCAAATTTTGTTCCTATTCCATTGAGTTTAAACGAGCGCCCAGGAAAAAAAGGTACGGGATGAGAGCGGGTTGTCTTCTCATCCTTTCCGGGCCTTAATGAACGTTAGAACTTGTAGATTTCCAATTGAACTAGCCCCTTTCGAAGCTGCTAAGGCAGAACGGAGGAGGGAGGGGGTAGTGATCACTTGAGACACGCTTCAGTCTTCACTAATTCGATACTAGTCAATTGGCTTCGATGTTTTTCTAAAGAGATTCTGTTTTTGAAGTTTAGGTTTCCATTGACAAGGATCACCATATTGGCTTATAGATCGCTACTCCAAATTGTTTGACTATCTGCTACATAAAATTGAATTCTCAAAATAAAGCCAGGTACAACAGCAGTTGTGCTGCTGTGAATATGGATCATATAAAATGTAGCAGTTTATCATAATTGCATCATAGTAAGTTTTTACATTTCCGAGAAATATAAGCATGAGAAAGTAAATGCAATAAAATCAAAACATGGAAACTAATCCTGCATTGTTGACAAATAATTTTCCAAATTTTCAAGGTCTGACGAACTTGAAATTAAAATATGAAACAATTAAGCTTTAAAAAAAAGGCTTTTATATTTTTATGGTGTTGGATATTACATTTAATAAAAGCCCTCCACAAAATGTTTTGTTATTCTAACTGCTAAGAGTATGTATCACATGTATTTTTTTCTTTGTCCGTGTGCTAGAAAATTATCCTCCGTGATATATACCAGTTACATTCTTCACTACTCCCCATCATATCTTCATACCTCTTTCTATTGTCGGTAAACTTAAGGGATGTCAAGGTCACGACTTTACACTGGCTTTTCTGAATCTCCTGTTCTTTCAATACACCCTTCACTAATTCTGCTGCATTTCTTATCACCAATCCTCCAATTTTGAACAATTCGTCACAGCGTTCGAACATTGCATACACAAGAACACTTATACAGTTTAGGAAAAAGGGCAAAATAACCCCAAAAGAGAGGGCAATATTTATGAAAATTAAAACCGATAATTCGCTCCAAATCCTTAGAGATTTTCATTTTTTTTTCCAAAATGGCTGGTCACTGAGGCGTAATAATAATAATCTGTATTTAAAAGCCTTTTAAACCATATACAAAAAAGACAAATACTAAAGAAAAATTACATCTCATTTGACATCTTTCCCTTCAACACAAAATTTCCTACTGCCACAACATAACGGGGAGACCTAGAGCTCATTAACCCACGAAGTAGCCTATCTTCCCCTTCTTGGATAATTGATCCCATCTTAAATTCGAAAGCTGCTTACACCGGAGGAGGGAATGGTCCAACCCATAGCCATTCTCCCCACATCTCAAGCAACTACACCCGACCTCCAGACCTTCCCTCATTTTCCTTGCAACCTTACCATAAATTGGAAGATCATTAGCTTGAATCTGAATCCAAATCCTCAAATATTTAATGGGCAATCCCAGCTTAAAATGAAACCCCTGTTCAAAATTCTCTTTTATTTCTCTATTCACAGTTTATTGTCCTGTTCTGAATTTTGTCCAAAACAGTATCGAAAAAGGCTTTTCTGCAGATATTATGAAGAAACATATGTCTGAATTTTTCACGCTCGCCCAGGTTTCTGAAGCAAGGAGGCTAATCTTCTAGTTTTGCCATCCTGGGGAAATTCAGCCTAAGAGAGTGGGTACAAATGTGTTTATTAAAAACTTCTCTGGTTTTGTTAGTACTATCAAAAAACACGGGATTGTCGATGTTGGTCTATTAGTTATTGTAATCTGTACCCCCATCAAAGTATCAATCAGTCTTTTTAATGCTTTTTGTCTTTTGAAGTATCGTTTTAGTTCCTGAGCGCTCACGTTACGCTCTAATCCTGCGTGTGTGAGAGCTACCCCGGCTAGAAGAACTGGATACTCTCTGTTGTTAGTATAAGAGTATTCTGTCTCTTCAAAACCGTCCTATGCAGTTATTAAAAAAAAACACCTACTGACCTCAAAGATCCTATTTAGCGCAAAGAGACCCTTGATACCCTGGATGGTCATGATGGTATCGTAAGTGTGAGATCTGATCCTGTCAAGGAAAGGTGGGTAGTCCATACCCGAGATGAAGCCTCAGCCGTCTCTCTCGCCACCGCTGCAACTAGTCGGCTAAATATATCCACTCACGTCCTTAATCAAAAAGTGCTTGGTATTGTGAGTAACATCCCTGTTGTTTTGCAAAAATCAGAGCTTATTAGTATGATTCCCGGTCTCGTTGATGCAACTAAAATTGGAAGTTCCGGATCCTTCCGCCTTGAATTTCTAGACGATGCTGCCTTAAATAAAGCTATAAACGAAGGTTTGTGTTTGGGATACGAGCTTTTTAAAATTAGACGTTTTCAGAAGCTACCTCCTAGATGCTACCGTTGTCAATCACCGAACCACATTGTCGGAAATTGCCCACTCCCATCGACTAATCAAAAGTGTTCACGGTGCGCTGCTGGACATTGTAACACACGTGATAATCCTTGCACTGAAAGCCCGAATTGCGCCAACTGCGGGGGAAATCATGGTTTATATAGTCTCAGATGCCCAGTGTTAAAAAAAGCTCTGAATAAGGATAAGAAATGATTACTAGCGTGAATAGATTTTGATGTCTTCCATTTAACATCAATGAAAGTGAGCACAAAGATTGTTTTATTGAATAACTTCTTGAGTTTTAAATAAGTTTCCCAGAGGAACATTTTACCGCTAAAGCCAATGGAGACACTCACAAAGGTGACCCACCCCCACATAGGTGTACATGAATCTAAAAAACTGCACGGTTAATCCTCTTGAGACCATGCAACACTAGTTTGCCTTGCTAAAAAACCTGAGCTGATTTTTTCTGACCATACTTTACTGGTCATAAAATTCAGTAAAATGGTCCTCTTCAATGTCTGTATGCCATGCAATCACAAGAACATTTCTTCCCTCTCTGTCTTCGCGGGTTCTTGTAAGCAACTCAGGACGTTTCTGCTAAGAGTGATCAATCAGGGATTAAATTGTATTGTGGCTGGTGATATTAATACCAATCTTCTGTCCCAATCTGAAAGAAGTGACCTGTTTTTTGATGCTTTGCCTAGTGGCTATCAGTCAGTCAATAAAGATAAACAGTTTACCTATATTCATAGCCGTGATGGTTCTAGATCAAACCTTGATCATATTGTAGTTTCTCGTGGTTCTCGTGGTTGCTCCTGTCATTGTTTTGGATGATAAAATTGAGGATGATCCCTTGCCTTTAACTTGTGAAATTGAGTTGCCTGCTCTACTGGCTTATAACCGTTTTTCTTACCATAATAAATGGTTTGATAAGCCAAATTGGAAACGATTAAATTCTTAAGTTTATTTGTGTGTTCTTTGCTCGTTATTATCAAGCCTGAAGGTGCCTTTTCACCCTTTACAAACCTCTGTAAGGTCACTGACAGCTAAGATTGGTTTAAATTGTTACTATTACAAGATCGTGCATTGTTTGAAGTCAGCTTGTTCAGTTTCAGTTCCTGTTGAACGTCTTAGATTTGGCACCAGAAAACCGTTATGGAATGTGTGCCCAGAAGTGAAAAAAACTAAACAACGTGCGAAGTTTTGGCTTCGCCTTTGGATTGCTTGTGATCGGCCCAAGTCTGGTGAAGTATTTAAAATTAAGCAAAATTCGAAACGTCAGTTTAGATCTTCTTTGCGTCAAGCCCACCTGAATGGTTTGGATGGCCCCTCGGATCGGAAGTCTTTGTCCTATGTCGTTAATAGCAGCAAGTGTGTGCCTGCTACCGTTTCGATTATCAAAATCAGTGATTTTGTTGCTCATTTTACTCTTGTTTTTTCTACATTTAATCATTCTATCCAGTCCATGCTTTCTTCATTATTGCATAATACTGTTCCTCGAGTTCATCGGCAAGTCCATATATTGTCAATATCTAGTGGTGATATCTATCGGGCTTTTAAGAGTGTTATGAAATCATATGCTCCTGATATGGATGGTCTGTGTTACAATCACTTCACCATCAAGTGTCCATTATTGTTAACACACATTCAGCTCCTATTCCAGATGTGTTTAGCCCAGTCGTTAGTTCCAGATAGTTTTCTTTCGGGAATCGTAACATCAATTTTGAAAAAGGGAAAGGACGCAGATCAGTGTTCCAGTTATCGACAAATTACAGTGTCCTGTTTCATGAGCAAGCTGTTCGAGTATGTCGTATTGCCTGAAGTTTTGACTAAATAAGATTTTACTGATTATCAAGTTGGGTTCAGAGCCGGTTTTGGTTGTTCTCAAGCCCATCATATACTTGGTAAGTTGCTAGTCTTGGCAAAAATGCGAAAAAGGCTACTTTTTTTTTTCTCGGTTGATATTTTAGGCGCTTTCTTACAACGTTGTATACTCGCAAGCACTTCACTGCTTAGTTAAAGCAGGAATTAATTATTCTGTAGTAACAGTTCTACAATATTGGTATTCCAATTCGCTGGTTTGGTTAAAATGGATGTCTGATATATCCGAGCCTGTCTCAGTAAAGAAGGGAGTCAGGCAAGGTGGTGTGCTGTCTCCATATATATTCAAAACTGTGCTTGTGGACTGTTTGCGAATGCTGTCTCCTACTGTGTTTTTAGAAAATACTGCTGTTAGTCACATTGCCTATGCTGATGATGTTCTGCTAGTTAGTCATACTAGGTCAGGCCTCACAAAGAACCTAAATATTCTGATTAATGCTTTGAGTATGATTTGGCTTTCTGTAAATGCTTCAAAATGCGAGTTTCTGTGTTTTAATACTTCTAACCCTGCTCCTTCTTTACATGTGGGTACAATTCTACTCAAGTGTGTCTCAAAAATGAAATGGCTTGGGATTACTTTTTCTGATACACTTTCGATTACATGCTCGTCTCTGGTTATTACTGCTGTACAGCGCATTCGATTCTCATATGGCAAAATTTCACCTAATTTAGAGGGGTACAGCCTCCGAGGGTTGTATAAACATTACTGTAGTTTTTGCTCTCCAGCAATTCTTTTTCTTTCCGTTTTACAGCCTCAAACACGCAAAAAGGACCGTCTTCAGCTAGGGAGAGGCTGAAAATTTTAAATACTTTAATTTCTTACTATATTTGCCAAAGTGGTAGAGAGATCACAAGATTATTTCTCATTTTGGACTTATTGACCCTCTAGTGCTGCTTGACAACATCGCTAAGGATCTGAGGACCAATAGTCCAAGGAAGATATGTGCTAGGGACCCCCTCACTTATTTTTTCCAGATTAGTGATTCTATGGATATTGTTAAAGTTATTTATATTGTGTTTTCCTTATTATTTCCTTGTGGATAATATTATTTTGTTTTTTATTTTTTTTACTCCGCATTTATTTTATATTGCGGGTTACAAATATGCATACTAAAGTAAGACTCGGAGATTTATCCACAGCTGATTGTCATAGTTACTTTTCTTGGTCTTCCAGTCTTGCACTAAATTCCTCGAATAACTTTTCATGATCTTCTGGCCCTTTTCCTTTCTCCCACAAACTTGAAAATCCATTCTCATCTAATATCCTCTTGATTTGTGCTGTCCATGATGTTTTGTTACACTGAAGAAGAAGATCTTCACAAGCTGCTCGAGCAAGTCTAGTCAGGGGAAGTTATTTTCAATTTCAGATTAAATATATCAAGATCACCTTTTAATACTAACGTATGTGTTGTATTCTGTAAGCAAAAAACTCGATTATAATATTGAATTTGAAGGGTTTCTAGTTGTTTTGCCGGCTGATATCCCCATGTTTCTGATCCGTAATGCAGGATAGGCATAATTTTAGCATTAAATATATATTGTGGAGGCATAATTCACTTATTTCTGATGTTAGTGTGCTTCTATATCAGAGGCAACGCTATAGTAAAGGCCATACGGCTCTAATGTTTTATTATTACAAACACTCATTTTTTCTAGAGGCAGTTGAAATGGAAGGGGTCATCGTAAAACTTCAAAGGCGGTTTATTCGAATGGAAATTGAGAGTTCTAGTGTCTTTTTTAAGGGTCAAAAGTGATTAGAAGGCAACTAACACCCCTTCCACGCCCACCAGTTTCCAAAACACATCCAATGAAAATTTTGAGATAGCCATTTTGTTCAGCGTAGCTGATTTCCAGATAGAAATTATGTTTTTGAGGAGGAAACTCTCCCACAGTCCTCATGCAAAGGGTTTTGAGTTATGCCCTAGGGGCACACGAGGATTTTAAATAAAGTCTTATCGTAGAAACTTCAAAAAGGTCTCATTCGATTGGAAATTCAAAGGGCTAGTGCCTTTTTTAATTGTTGAAAGTGATTGGAGGGCAACTAACTCCTCTCACGCCCATCTTTTCCCCAAACACATCCAATCAAAATTTTGAGATAGCCATTTTGTTCAACGTACTTGAAAATTAAGGAAATTAGGTCTTTGAGGGTGACAATCCACCCACAGCCCTCAGGAAAAGGGTTGTAAGTCATGCCCTGGGGGCATATAAGGTTTTTATAGAAAGCGTTGTCATAGAAACTTCAAAAAGGGCTCATTCGATTGGAAATTTAAATGGGTAAATCCCTTTTTAATAGTCGAAAGTGATCGGAAGGCAACTAACACCCCTTCCACGCCCACCATTTCCCCAAACACATCCAATCAAAATGTGTAGAAAGTCATTTTGTTGAACGTATTTTAAAGTTCTGGAAATTATATGTTTGAGAAGGACACTCCCCCCACAGTCTTCAGGGCAAGGGTTATAAGTTATGCCCTGGGGGCATATATGGTTCTTATGGAACGAATGCTCTTATAAACTTCAGAGAGGGCTCATTTGATTGGAAATTGAAAGTTCTAGTTCACTTTTTTAAGCGTCAAAAGATATCGGGGGATAACTGGCTCCCCCCCAACTCTTTATTCCCAAATGCATCCGATAGAAATTTTGAGATAGCTATTTTGTTAAAAAATAGCTCAAAGATCGTGTAACGAAATTTCAGTGTCGACACGACCCCCCAGGGCCCAGGGGCAGGCGTTGTAAGTTATGCCCTGGGGGAAAAAATGGGTCTTATGGAAGGGATGCTCGCATTAACTTCAAAGAGGGCCAATTTGATTGGAAATTGAAAGTTCTAGTTAACTTTTTAAGAGTCAAAAGAAATTGGAGGGCACCTAGCCCCCCCCCCCTCACGCCTTTTTTTCCTCAAACCCATCCGATAAGAATTTTGAGATAGCCTTTTTTCTTAAAAATATTTCAAAGGCCATATAACAAAACTCCAGGGCCCGAGGGCAGGTGTTGTAAGATATACCCAGGGGGAATATATGGTTCTTATTGAAGAGATGCTCGTAAAAACTTCAGAGAGGGCTCATTTGATTGGAAATTGAAAGTTCTAGTTCAGTTTTTTTTAGAGTCAAAAGAGATTGGAGGGCAACTAGTCCGCCCCATGCCTCTTTTCCCTAAATGCATCCAATAAAATTTTGAGATAGCCATTAAGTTAAAAATTGCTCAAAAGTCAGATAACAAAAATTCAGGTGTCGTCACAACCTCTCAGGGCCCAGGGCAGGCGTTGCAAGTTATGCCCTGGGGCATATATGGTTCTTATTATAGGAATGCTTGTATAAACTTCAGAGAGAGCTCATTTGATTGGAAGTTGAAAGTTCGAGCTCACTTTTAATAGTTAAGAGATTCGAGGGCAGCTAGCCCCCCCCCCCACACCTTCTTTTTTCAAACCCATTTGATGAAAATTTTGAGATAGACATTTTGTTAAAAATAGTTCAAAGGTCGGATAAGAAAAACTCCAGTGTCAATATAACCCCCCAGGGGAAGGCGTTTTAAGTTATGCCCTAAGGGCATGTATGGTTTATGAAAGGGATGCTCGTAAAAAATTCATAGAGAGCTCATTTGATTGGAAATTGAAAGTTCTAGTTAACTTTTTAAGAGTCAAGAGGGTTAAGGATGTCTACCCCCCCCCTCTTCCTTTTTTCCCCAAACCCATCCACTACAAATTTTGAGATAGCCAGGTTGCAGTTGCAGTTCAATAACTATAACTAATCTGTATAACAGAATCTAGAAATTTCGAGTAGACGTTAAGACACATCAAAATACAATAATAAGAATTGGATGAAGCTCTGGATATATAACTTCTCCCAGGAGTGCTTCAAAACTGATAATGCTAAAATATCTAAAATTAATGCCATACGTTAATACAATGTTAAATACATACTCTGCGATAGATGCAAATTGCTTTGGCACACAAAACCCGATTAAGGTCAAATCCAAACAATCCTGGTCTCTCTGAGTCAGCAAATGAAATGGTCTAACCACCCTTATTAAAGCTATTTTTTCAATCCATTCATTGTTGTGTTAATCGCTGTCCATAAGTTATGCAAACTGTCCATTGTTTATATATAAGGTTTTTTATCAAAGAGGTAATCGTATAGACTTTGAAAAAGCTTTATTCGATTTAAATCAAAAGTTCTAGCTCCGTTTTTTAAAGCCATGCCATAAACTTGAAACTTTTTTGCAATCAAAAACGAACAAAGATTAATTAAAAAAACTTTCTGAAAAATAAGTTCTTCAAAGAAAAGTAAAGGCCATTTTAAACTTAAGCTCAGCATATACATAAGTTCAAACAAAAAACGACCATAAATTACTATTAAAGAATAAATGAAACCCAAAACGACCAGAAATTAAATAGGCAATCATAGCAAAAAATATACAACAAGTAATAATATAAATGAATAAATAGACCTTAAAGCAAGTAATGCTTAGATTGAATATGAAAATCAAGCTGAAAACGAAAAAAATATTTTGCTATTGAAGTATAAATGAAATTTAAAACGAACAGAAATTAAATAAACAATCAATGCGAACAAACATACAATAGATATTAATGTAAATGAATATATAAATCTTAAAACGAGAGAAACTTAAATTGATTATGTAAATCAATCTTGAATCAAATAAAAATAACTACAAACAAGAGTCTGGGTATCGCCTTCTCCCACTGCAGATGCCTAAGACCTACTACGTCATTGGCGCTTTACTGAAAACAATTTATCTCACAAATGTTTTCTTTTTTACTTAATATTAAAAATAAATATTAAAATTACAGTAAAATTTTGAACTAATGAGCTTTCAGCAATTAATATCATTATACATAAAATATTCAGTTTAATTTATTAGTTCTTTCCAAGATTGTTCAAGACAAATATAATTTTACTATAAACAAATTTAGACACTCCCCCCTGCTTTAACTTTAAAAACCTAAAGCTTGCTGCATCATTGGCGCTTTAGTGAAAACGAATTATATTACAAATTTATTCTTTTCCAGTTCTTACAGCATTGAAAATGAAAATAAAAATCACACTGAAAACAAAATCTTGAACTGATGGATCTTTCGACAATTAATATCATTATATATCTAATAATCAATTTGATTTTGTTTATGCTTTCCAAGACTGTCCAAAACTCATATAGTTTTCAGTAAAAAGCCAATGACGCAGTAGGTTTTAGGCTTCTGCAGTGAGAGGAGGTGATACCCAAACTCTTGTTTGTAGTTGTCTTTATTCGGTTTAAGCTTGATTTGCATATTCAATGCTCGATTTGTCAATTACGATGAAGTTTCACTCGTTTGAAGATTTATTTATTCATCTACATTAATATCTATTGTATGTTTGTTCGCATTGATTCTTTATTTAATGCGAACAAACATACTTAATTTGTGTTCGTTTTAAGTTCCATTTATACTTCAATAGCAAAATATTTTTTTTCGTTTTAAGCTTGATTTTCATATTCAATCTAAGCATTACTCGCTTTAAGATCTATTTATTCTTTATATTATTACTTGCATGTTTTTTGCTATGATTGTTTATTTAATTTTTGTTCGTTTTGGATTTTATTTATTTTTTAATAGTAATATCTAGTCGTTTTTAGTTTGAATTTTAACAGGTATTTGTATCTGCTGAGCTTAAGTTTAAAATGTCCTTTACTTTTCTTTGAAAAACTTATTTTTCGGAAATGTTTTTTCACTAATATTTGAAATAATGCTTTTCTTCCTTTTTGTGCCACTGTTGTAATAGGATTTGTCCATTTTTCATTTCGAAAAACAACCAAACCTAAGTATTTGGCTTTTTCAGCCACTTCCAGCCAGGTTCTTATTTAACTTTTTCAACCAGGTTCTTCGCACAGTGGTTACCTAGGGACATACCTGATCGTGATAAGTGCAGAAGCCATGGTAAAAAGTATTCTATATCATGGGATCCTCATCTGTGGATGTATAAGAGTGAACTTTTAGTACTATTTTTATGTAAATATGTATTTTTCCAAAATGTTTTTAATATGTTTAAGCAATAAATATCTTAAGTCTCAACCGTCTTTATTCTTTAGAATAGTTCATCGCCATGAAAATTATACTTTCAGATTCAGCATGTCAGAGAACACACTTTCAGGTTCAGCATGTTGGAGAACCCTAAATGGTCATCCCTAAAAAAAGGTAAGTTAACCCTAAAAGGTTAAAGAATTTCTCTGCAATTAAAATTTCAGATCCAGCATGCCGGAGAAGTCATGTATTACTTTTCAACTTCTTGTATATCCCAACACCAAATTTTCGCAATGAAAAGAAATATGTTACAGATCAATTCTAATTTTTTCCTGAGAAAATAAAAAGGTTCCACTTCAGTTCCAATTTTTCTCAAAGAGATGAAAAAATTTAAAGTTCTGTTCCAAATTTTTCATAGAAGATAGAAAAAGTTATACTTTAATCGTGAATATTCGCCATGAAGATAAGGAGCTCCCCTTTAATTCTGAGTTTTCTCGAAGAAGTGCAAAATGTTCAAGTTCTCTTCTGAATTTTCTTAAAGAAGAGAAAAAGTTAGTTCAATTCTGAATTTTACCAAAAAAATGAAAAAAGCTTCCACTTCAGCTCTTAATTTTTCAAAAGACATAAAAATTTAAAGTTCTGTTCTAAATTTTTCCGTAGAAGATAGGAAAAGTTATACTATGATTGTGAATATTTTTCATGAAGATAAAAAGTTTCACTATAATTCTAAATTTTCCTAATTTCATTCCAATTTTTCTCAAAGAGATGAAAAAATTTAAAGTTCTGTTCTAAATTTATCATAGAAGATAGAAAAAGTTATACTTTGATCGTGAATATTCGCCATGAAGATAAGGAGCTCCCCTTTAATTCGGAGTTTTCTCGAAGAAGTGCAAAATATTCAAGTTCTCTTCTGAATTTTCTTAAAGAAGAGAAAAAGTTAGCTCAATTCTGAATTTTACCAAAAAAAATAAAAAAAGCTTCCACTTCAGCTTTTAATTTTTCAAAAGACATAAAAATTTAAAGTTCTGTTCTAAATTTTTCCGTAGAAGATAGGAAAAGTTATACTATGATTGTGAATATTTTTCATGAAGATAAAAAGTTTCACTATAATTCTTAATTTTCCTAATTTCAGTTCCAATTTTTCTCAAAAAGATGAAAAAATTTAAAGTTCTGTTACAAATTTATCATAGCAGATAGAAAAAAATTATACTTTGATCATGAATATTCGCCATGAAGATAAGGAGCTCCACTTTATTTCTGAGTTTTCTCGAAGAAGTGCAAAATGTTCAAGTTCTCTTCTGAGTTTTCTTAAAGAAGAGAAAAAGTTAGCTCAATTCTGAAATTTACCAAAGAAAATGAAAAAAACCCTCCACTTCAGTTCTTAATTTCTCAAAGACATAAAAATATAAAGTTCTGTTCTAAATTATTTCATAGAAGATACTATGGTTGTGAATATTTTCCATGAAGATAAAAAGCTTCACGTTAATTCTAAATTTTCTTAATGAAGTGAAGAAAAGTTCAAGTTCTCGCCTGAATTTTCTCAATGAAAAAGAAATAAGTTACAGATCAATTCTAATTTTTTCCATGAAAATAAAATGGTTCCACTTCAGTTATGATTTTTCTCAAAGAGATGAAAAAATTTAAAGTTTTGTTCCATTTTTTTTCCATAGAAGATAGAAAAAGTTATACCGTAGTTGTGAATATTTTCAATGAAGATAAAAAGTTCCACTTTAATTCTAAATTTTCTCAATGAAGTGAAGAAAATTTCATGCTTAATTCTGAATTTTCTCAATGAAAAAGAAATTATTTACAGATCAATTCTAATTTTTCAAAGAAGATAAAAAGCTTCCACTCCAGTTCTGATTTTTCTCAAAGAGATGAAAAATTTAAAGTTCTGTCACAAATTTTACCATAGATATTTCGATTCTGAATTTTTTCTCCAAGAAGAGAAAAAGTTCTGCTTTAATTCTATATTTTCTCAAAGAAGTGAAGAAAAGTTCAAGTTCTCTTCTGAATGTTTTCCCTGAGAAGAGAAAAGGTTTCACTTTAATTCTGAGTTTTCACAGCGAAGTGAAGAAAAGCTCAAGTTCTCTTCTGAATTTTATCAAAGAAAAGAAAAAAGTTATAGTCCAATTCTAAGTTTACTGAAGAAAATAAAAAATCTCCGACTTTTTGATAAACATTCTAAGCGTTTGACATGCTAACATATCCTAAAATAATAGAAATATAACAAAGTAATGCATAAAATATTTTAATTGAAATAACAACATGTAGAATATTAACATAAAAATATGTTACAGACATTATTATACATTATTAACATCATTGAACAGTTTTGGACATTTTGAATCTGTTCTGTAAAATAATTTATCATGTCCTTTCTTGATACTAAAGTCACTTGTTTCTCTTAGTTCATAAACACTAGAATAATCATTCATCCATTCTCAGTCATATCTAATTTTCACTGGGATGTCACCTACAGGTTCAATACACGTTTCATCCTTGGTATTATTTGATTCATAGACTATATGATCAATAATAGTAATAATGTTCAATTCAGTGTCATTTTCCATCAATTTATCATTATATTCATTAGTGATATTGTCTGCCAATGCTCTTTTTATTTTTCCTGCAATTTTCCTGTCTATTATCACATTATTTTTACAGAGGTAACAGTTCTGGCACGTTGACAAGATATGATTTATGATGTTGTTGCAGCAGTGGGCATATCTTCTATTTCCCTTTGCTTTCATTCGAATGCTAACACCGGAAAGATGACGATAAGATCTATCAACTGGTAACTTGTTACCAGAACCACTAGCTAGAAGTTGTCCATCTTCATCAACTATTATTTTTATGTTGGCATTCTCTTTGAGTACTAACTTCTCTGGAAATGATACTTTCACATATCCACCATTTGCTTGATAGAAACTCTTGGGTACTCTAAAGGAATTTAACTTCTCACTGTCATGACAACATAGACATACATTCCCAATAAGATCTCCACTACTACTGGTTTCATAGCTCAAATATATCTCTTTGTCAGCATTCAAGGCAACCATGACTTTATCATGTGTACAAACTTTCCTCGAACAATTCATTTTCACTTCTTTTTTTTTAATACAATGTCGGTGTTTATCCCTCCAATGGATGAAAATTACTGATTTAATACATGCAATAAACTAGATAGTCTCGATAACCTACCATGGAGTACCAATGAGAAATCGCTTCAAATGTAAGAGCAAACATAGAGTACGTTTGCTACGGCCGCAAGCATACATAGCGAGAGAGACATGCAAAGTCGACATTGCTTTATTTCATTTTTAAGGTTAATTTACACTAAAATTCCATTTTTAACGATAATTTAGACTAGGTTACGTGCGCGCAAGTAAGTCTCCCCCTTGGGACTTTGGAGGATTAAGTCATCCTAAGAGACATATTTATTATATTTTCGAGACTAAAAATGAAGATATTTATGCACAGTTTCTACTAGCTATGGCTACGTTTGTTAAAGATGAGCTATTGTTTTGCGAAACCACACAAAATCAGGGTCGCCTACATTGTTTATTATTTTCACTAGCTAATTTTGAAAAGAAGGGCATAAGAATGTACCCAATGAGCCCTTGAATCATCCCCCACCCCCTAAATATATTAAAGTTTTTATAAGTCGCCAACATTGTTTAATATTTTCACTAACTAATTTGAAAAGAGCTTTGTTTGAATCTTAAGAAAGTGAAATAACTTTTATCATTATTAGATATCACTAATAATGCACTAAATTCTGGACCAGATACAAAAATGTACCCAATTAGCCCTTGAATCGCCCCCCCCCCTGCCCTCTAAAATATTAATGTTTTCATAAGTTGCCTACATTGTTTAATATTTCCACTAGCTAATTTTGAAAAAAAGAAGGGCATAAGAATGTACCAAATGAACCATTAAATCGTCCCCCCCCGAAAAAATAGTAGTTTTCATAAGTCACCTACTTTGTTTAATATTTTCACTAGCTAATTTTGAAAAGAGCTTCACTAATAATGCACTGAATTCTGGACGAGATGCAAAAATGTACCCGATGAGCCCTTGAATCACCACCCGCCCCCCTCGCCCCCCCCAAAAAAATAATGTTTTCATAAGTCGCTTACATTGTTTAATATTTTCACTAGCTAATTTTGAAAAAGAGCAGGGCACAAGAATGTTCCCAACGAACCCTTGAATCATCCCCCACCCTCCTAAAAATATTAGTTTTCATAAGTCGCCTACAGTGTTTAATATTTTCACTAGCTAATTTTGAAAAGAGCATCGCTAATAATGCACTCAATTCTGGACGAGATGCAAAAATGTACCCAATGAGCCCTTGAATCACCACCACCCCCCTCCCCTAAGAAATACCAATGTTTTAATGTTCTTATTATAAATATCTTTAAATTATATAGAGCAAAGCCGTTTTTAAAGTCTTTTATGATCCAGTTTAAATACAGAGTCCGTCTCCTTAGAACGATTAAACAGTGAGCAAACCCCCCTGACTTGCATTTAGAGGTTTAGCTTTTGTCTTTGGAATATGATAAAGCTGAATAATCTCCCCCACATCGCGCGGGGTGGGTGTGAACGAAAATTTTCTCCTTTGCACGTTTTGATATTTTTGCTGACAAATGTGTCCTGGGTTGCGCCACGGGTTGAGTTAAACCGTACGGTGGATTGGATACTTCCCTTGGTGGTGGCCTGCGCTCTGGGTGGTACCCTAGTGGAGGGAGGGGTAATTCGGGTTCTTGAGCCGTGACATGGAACTCAACCATCAGAAGAAATTGTGTGTCCAGTATGCGTCTCAAATCATCTTGATATGCATTTTCTCAGGATGATACCGTAAATAATACCCGAAACATGTCACTGTTAACACCTATCAAAAATCCAGTTGAAAAATCGAATGTGCAAATAACTTGTTACGATAATGTGCCGCTTAACATCAATTGGCCTGTTTCTGCTTGGAATGATAGCCCGCTTGTATGGTAAACAATAAAAATACTTGCATCCATAAAAATAAAACATCACCTCAAATGTCCCTCTGAGCTCGAGTCGCAAAAATAATAAAAGAATATGAAAAAAAGGCTTAAGGTGAACGAGTACAGCCGCTAGCATATTTCATGCCATTAGGAGAAAAAATAACCTAAAATGCATCCCTGGGGTAGCTCTTGCCCCAAAGTTTTACGTTTTACAAAGTTTTTTTTTTCCTTAAAGTCAAATGTAGCATGTATGAAAGCCCCCATGCTTCCGATGTTTGGAAAGTTTGTTTCTTTATTAGCTACGCAATTAGACTAAAAATGAAGATATTTCTAGACAGTTTAGCTATGGCTAAGTTTGTTAAAGACGAGTAATGTTCTTGCGAAACCAAATAAAATCAGAAAAAATGTTAAATGTTCCTTTATTAGCTACGCAATTGGACTAAAAATGAAGATATTTATAGACAGTTTCGATTAGCTATGGTTAAGTTTGTTAAAGACGAGCTATTTTCTTGTGAAACTACAAAAAATCAGAAAAAATGTTAATTGTTCCTTTATTAGCTACGTAATTGGATTAAAAATTAAGACATTTATAGACAGTTTTGATTAGCTATTGGTAAGTTTGTTAAAGACAAGTTATTTTCTTGCGAAAACCCACAAAATTTGCTTTGATTCTTACAACACAGATGAACTAAATTTTATTAGCGGACAAATAAAGATTCAACTTTTTGTGAGCGTCTGCAAACTGTTTCTAGCCAAGAATTTTAGCAGAACGGTCAGAATGTGCTTGGAAAAAGACGTTTTCGCTGTGTCTTAATTTTAAAGTGTTGGTTCTTTTAATATGGATTTTATTGGTGGATGTTTGTATGAATAGTTGATGCTCTAAGGTTCGTAAATAGAAAAAGTTATAATGAGGAAACATTTTTCTGTCCTTGGGGGTGGGGGTGGGGTGGCTTGCTTTTTAAAAAAGGTAACACTCTAAATGCCATATTTGATAAAGTGAGGTAAAAAGTAACAGAATCGGATGTTCAAAACATTCGCTTGTCTAAATCTTGAAAGATGAGGTCAAAGTTGACGTTCTGCTAACTTTTTTCTTACACATTTTTAACTCTTAATTTGAGCCTTTATATTGAAAATTGGGGGGTGACCTAAAAAAAAGTTGGAATGGTGGGAATAGGTCTTGGGGGATGGGGAGAGGTGGCCTCTGGAGGTTGAGGTCCATTGTGGCTAGAGTCATTGATGGTTTATACTCAAAATTCTCCCACTAATCCAATATTGTGTACTTGTGTATTATAACGACCACAGAGTTTCACCCCAAATCATCCTCTAAAATATCTCAAACTGTTTCACCCAAAAAAATCCCTAAAATGTCGATTAATTTGTTTCGCCCAAATAAACCCCTAAAAGTAATTTCTGAATGTTCCTTTGTTTCGGCATCCTTTTGTGTTGTAAGAGAAACCTTACGTAAATCCATTGACCTAGAAAGAGCCACGTGATCTTGTTCCCGTTAGACGCTCTTATCTGGCAATGATGCAAACTATGTCTGTGTCCATTAGGCTTAGAAACATCAAACAATTTTACCAACAAACAGAACAGAAATATGAAACAACATCAAATCACAAAACCATCAAACAAGATAACCATCAAACCATATAAACCATATTTTTGGTCACTTAAAAAGGGCACTAGAACTTTTAATTTTCGTTCTAGTGAGCCCTTCCACGGTATTCTAGGAGGACTGGGTCGATACGATCACCCCTGGGGAAAAAAAACAAACAAACTAATCAACAAAAAAACACTCATCCGTGATCTTTCTTCTGGCAAAAAATGAAAAACTCCACATTTTTGTCAGATAAGAGCTTGAAACCTCTACAGTAGAGTTCTCTGATACGTTGAATCTAGTGATGTGATTTTCACTAAGGTTCTATGACTTTTAGGGGGTGTTTCCCAATTTGTTCAGAAAATAAGGAAAATATTTTCAGGCACGTAACTTTTGATAAATAAGACTAAACTTGACGCAACTTATATATTTGAAATCAACATAAAAATATAATTCTTTTGATTTATCTATTGGTATCAAAATTCCGTTTTCAGAGTTTTGGTTACTATTGAGCCGGGTCGCTCCTTACTTACAGTTCGTTACCACGAACTGTTGAATGTAGTCAGTAACAACTGATTCGGTATCAATTGGTTGAAAAAAAAATCTAAGAATCAATTTCTAAATCCTAGAAAAGGGCACTGGGACTTTCGATTTCTAATTGATTGAGCCCCATCTGTAGCTTATTTCGACCATCCCTTTGCATGAAGTACCGTTGGAAAAAAATAAATGAACAAATCTTAATACATTGAACCCTTATGGTTCTTTACTATAGGTAATTCGATACGATTGCCCCTGACTTAAACAGGAGATTAGAAATTTCAATTTCCCTTCTTATGAAATCCGGATTTATCCAACGGGAAAATAGGGGAAATTTTTTCACGGGGGAGGGGAATAGTCCAGGGGGCGGGGGGTAATAAAAGCTGGCTCCCAGGGAAAAGACGGCATGAATACAAGATTTCTCTGAGATATGAAATCTAAGATAAAAATGAAGATATTGATTCTGCTTTTGCCCTCCACATTGTTGAAAATCCAGATCATTTAGTTGATGAAGCAACTTTAATATTTGAAGGAAATGGCTTCTGCCATTCTTTTAGGAAGGTAACTGGAATTTACAAAATCCGTAAATAGAGACCTTGCTTTAAATGGAGATACTGGAGATGTTCCTATAAACCCAATTTAAAATAATTTAAAATAAAAGGATTCAAATAACATTTTTTTCAATTTAAATTAAGATCATCTCACTATACTTTTAATTTAAATTAAGGCAGTAGACAAGCTCAGTCAATCACTAAGTAGAGAATTCCTGCCCATTGTAATTGGTGAATAGTCTTTCGTTTATTCTGGCTTGGTTTTTCGGTTTGTGTGCTTCAGTATTTCTTCTGCTCAGTTAGAGCTAATTCAAAAGGTTAGGTTTCTTATTTTTTTTAGCACTGAAGACGGCTGGGTGGAAGTTCCCGACGAAATATCTGCCTCAATCATTTCCGCTTCTTTGTTTTCTGCTGGCTGATACTACCCTATATTTCTCGGCTATTTAATTCTTTTTGTCATATGTGGATCCTGCTTGTAGCCCTTTTTGTCTTTAACAGTTTACAGAACTAATGCAATTTTATTTCAGCTAATATTTCACCATTTCAAAATAATAACAACCTGTAATATAATACATTTTATAGTTATGATAACAAGAGACCTAAGTCAGAGAGACGGCCCTTTAAACCGGGGAACAGCTATACACAAAACAAAATTATACTCAATCCTTTTTCTGCTAGTCTCTTCGCGCTTTTATGCTCTGAAAATTGCAAGGCATCGTAAAATATGTCAGTAAAATATGTAAGATACCGGTAAAATACTGGTAAAATAGGTAAAATACGTAAATTAAGTAAAATAGGTAAAATACCAATTTTACGTGGTCCGTAAAATTACGGTAAAATACCCAATTTTACCGTGACCAATTTTACCAGTTACAACACTACTCAGAACTAATTAAATAGCATTTTATGTTCTATTTGATACATTTTTTCAATTTTTATTGAAGAACCCTTCCGACAAATTCTTTGAAAGGTGAAATTTCTCCTTCTTCTTGTATAGAGGTATGAAGGGTAGCACCTAAAAAAAACGCAAAAAAAAATCAGACACGTTAGCTGCTTTGGTACAAACTGTTAAGAAATGTTCGGTGCATTGTTCGGTACAAATAAGCTCATCCAATGCAAGCATCAGCTTCTATTGCTTTAATGCAACTGAAATGGAAGTTTCTCCTACTCTAAAAGTCTGTTCCCACCCGAAATCACTGAAAAACAGGTAGCATGCATATCTGAGGATCATTTCGATCATCAGTCGATCTGGAAAGCTCACTGTGTAGAGAGAGTCATAGCTTCCCTATTTCAGTGCCCGACAAGATTATTCATCTACATAAGACGGCCATTCGAAAATTTCTTTGATATGGTGTAGTTGTCTGGGTCAATCCAACCTAAGTTATCAACGTCACCATTCCTTTAATGAGGTCACAAAGGCAGTGCTGTTTAATAATCACCCTGGTGCATTGTGAAGCTGCAATGGCACTATGGAGCCATTTTTAAGACATGACCTTGTAGAAAGTTTTGTAGAAAAAGATGCAATAAAGAGTACTGCCAAGCGGCAAATTGCTGATGAATGAACTCAGAGACAGCAGATACGAAATGGGGAAATCTAAAGCATTTATACTCCCACAACTCATTGCTGTTTAACCACAAGGAGCTTCAGATACCCAAGAAAAATATTGTCTCACTACTAAAAGCTGAAAGGTAATTTCCGATCGTCGCGATGGATGAAAATGAAGAGGAGCAGAAGAAAGTGAATTAAATAATCTGTTATACAGATGATTCATTAAATCATGGAAAAATAGGGATTGGGTTAATGATATACCAGAATATGTCTGGTTTGAGAGAGCGGGTAATAAGTTGTTCTTTAGGGGAATTTGCTACGATCTTCCAGGCTGACATATTTAGAATGGAACAGGCAGCTAAAACAAAATTATGCAGATAGAAAGTAGTGGTGGATATATACTGACAACAAGGATGTCTCAAGGTTTCTTTCGAATCTTAAGAGCAGACAAAAAAATTAAATAAAAATGGGTTGGAATGGAATGAACCATGAAACAGACCATTATTCAACGTAAACCAATTACTCTGATGTTGGCTCTAGGACACTCTGAGCCCACAGATTGGCATATGTAGCTGCTAAGACTAAGGCACTTTTAACATACTACGAACTGGAATTCATTTTGATTTCTCAAAGCTACTGGAAAGTAACAATAAGAAGATGGATCTATGAAGACACAGAGCGAAATTGATAGAGAAAGTTGGGAGGCAAAGAAAAAAAGAGATCTGATTCTGAAATTTAACTACATGCTGACTTCACATCTTCTGCAGCTTAATAGGTCTGAAATGCGAATGGTTGCTACAACCATTACAAGCAATGAGCTTGTATACAAACAATTTTTGGGATATTTGTGCGAACGTTAATTGTAAATAAGCGCGTTTTAGTTGTTCTACTTATGTAAAATGGGGTAGAAACAGATCCTTAAAAATTCCTATAGGAACCGAAAACTTTTAAGTGACCTTTTGGGTGAATTTCACAATTTACGTTGATAGAGTTCTTAAACAAAGTGTATGTCGCTTTGTTATTTGTCTGTTCTCATATTTTACTGGAATGTTCCCATACTTGGAAAAGAATCTTTAATGCAGTTGTTTTGATTATATTATAATGTTTTTAAGGCATTTGAAAAAGCAATGAGCATGAGTGTTCACTTAAGACCGGTATGAAATATTTGTCGAGTAAAAATGCATATTGTTGGAAACAATTAAGAGATCATAAACATTTGAAGTTTATTTGCTCTCTGTTCTGTTGGAGAATTTCTCTTGTTTTCTAAGCATAGCCTTTTGTTATTTAAAATATTATGCTTCGTACATTTAGCGAAGCATACAAAAAAATCTTCGCATTCGACCAGTAGGAAAATCTACTAAAAGTTCAAGTAATCTTGCTATGTATACCAAGTCCCTTTGCAGAAAGAAAGTGCCAAACTTCGTTTGTTCTATCATTCATAAGATTCCCATCCCCCATTGTCACAAGGGCTTTCACTTAAAGGTAAGGAGAATTACTCCAAAGGGAGCTTAGTTCTGACGGAGTGCGAATATTGCTTTACCTTGCGAAAATTGCTTCGCTGAGAAACACAAAAAGGCCTTCCGAAGCGACGAAAAAAACTCGAAGTTGAAAAAAAATCGTGTAACGAGGGTTTAAATTCAAGGTTTTAGACCAAAATTTTCATTGAAAGATGTGATTTTACGACAAGCGTACAGTTGTAACTGAAAAAAAAAACAACAAATTGCTGACCAATAGTCTGGGTTGCGTAAGTACTGATCTCCTTATTCACCCCCGTGTAATGCGTGGATGGGGGCAAATCACCCAGATTTCTCCAGGTACCCATTTAGAGCTGGGTCGACTCTGGCTGAGCTTACAGAGTCACACAACTGACCCCCGTCCCAAATAGATAATCAGCAACACCAGGACTCGAACCCCTGTCCTCAAGATTTTAAATCTGGAGCCACAGCCACTCAGCTATTTTACAGTTGTGGTTACGGTTACAGTCGTAACCGCAAACTGAACAGACTAGACAGTTCTACAAATAGATTCATTAGTTTCAGATCCCTCCTTTCAGTGAGCCAGAACTATGATATTGCCTAAACTCCCTACCAGAAAATGATCTAAACTCGATTAAAAATAGGAAACAATTTTATATTATGCTTTATGCGTATTTTCATCGTATTTTCAATATAAAAAGGTTGATCTTAGTTGTGGAATGGTGGCAAAATTGTCGTTTTACGTTGAAACGTTAAAACTATAGGATTGCAGAGAACCATCATACAGAAAAATGAACAAGGATCATGTAACTCAAATTGTTAATCCCAGCCTTTAGCACTGTGTTGGCTTAGTATGAACTTACAAATGACATAAGCTTAGCATAGCATAAGCTGTACCACCATATCTCCGACTTCTACCATAAAAAGAGAGTTGATGTAGCAATTTCCTTTAAAATGAACATTAAACAACTCTATGATGTTCCAGTGCCACACTGGGAAGTGGAGGAAAAAGCGAAAAAAAAGGAGGACACATAGGTGCTTCCCATGCAAAATAAAGTGATTTTCCTTATTGTTTAGGCCAGAGGACTGTTAAGTTTCATAAACAGAGTTTTTAGTCACGGTGATTTCAATGGTGTGCTTTTTATTTCCAATTTGGTTTTAAAATAATAAATTTTTGTTTACTACGTATTTACTTTTTCAAATTTGATCTAAAAAATGTATTTTTTGTTTGTAATTGGTTAAGTAAATATTTTAGATAGAGATTTATCGACATTTCTTTAAATAACATTTTATTTAACTCTGACGACTTTGTTTTGGAAATTAGTAAAGTAAATATTTTAAAATACAAATTTATACAATTTATTTAAAAAATAGTTTTACACATTTTATTCAAAAATTTCTTTTGGTGTGGTATATTTTGAAGCACAGCTCTAAACAACTTCACAATCCAACTTCACAATCCTCACATCAAATTCTGGTTTCCTTCCTTATTCTTTTACCATTTTCATTCCTCTTTGAACAGCAAACAGAATATTGTGCCTTGGTTCTTTTTTTACAGGATTCAATGGAATATGACTAACAAAATGGCGAGATATAAACCTGGGTGGGTTAGGAGTCGTGTTTGGTCTTCCTTTTGTGGTTTAAAAATTCAGATTCAAATAATTCTCAATATAATTTTACCCCCGATGCATGTATTCTATCAAATAAATGTTCTTTGAGAAAATTTGGTGTATATGAGTTCCAAACAATTTTATCAATGAAATGCCGAAATATTTCCTTATAGTGCTTATGTTGTTGCTTTCTAGCGGAAGAGTAATATGACATCTCTTGATCAGAACGATCTACTCCCCCTATAGTATCATTATAGTCATAAACTACTTTTCGTTTCATAAGGTCATTTCCACATTTGGTTTTCACCATTTTTGTGGTTGTATTTTGTACTCTACTCAAAAAGCGAACTGTTTGTTTTTATTTCCTGTCACTTTAGACCCATATCCTTACCCGACTGAAATGGCTTGGATTTCTTCCTTTTGGTTGCTTTCCAAGTGTATTCCGATTCGGTCTCACAAAGCACAAAAAAATCGAGCCCAAATCGAGCTCTTTTTTTGCATTGAATATTTTGGAACTAAGACACCCTTTGTATAGCATCAAACTCATCTAAGCTAAGATTTTCTGCTGGAACGTATACCTAATGAAATCTGTAGCGTAAATGTTCCGTATTATCTCAAACCTACCCAATTTCAGATTGGGATGGTCGGTTAGGTTCAAGTTTTCATTGCCACTAACATGCAAAAACTTGACAAGCAGAAGAAGTCTATAGCTGGACATGAGTTCTTGAAAAACAGATACATGAATAATCTTTCGTTTAGCCCAAAAAAATTCTTGTTGTGGCTGCTGCACAATTCGAATGCTACCTAAGTCTAGTGATTCTATATCTGAACTATTTTCATTCTGGTAAGGCACATTAGTAGAATGCATCGTCTGGATTTGCTTGCCCCAATAGCAATTCCTATGTTATTTGCTAGCCCCTATAGCAATCTCCATGTTATTCTAAAGAAGCTCTATTGGGGTTATTGACTTGCAGATCTGATTTGGTGGGTATAATCTGGTTTGGTGGGTATAGTCTGGTTTGGTGGGTATAGTCTGGTTTAGTGTTTCAAAGAGAGTGAGTATTTGACATTTTTGCAAAAAGGGATAAGGAATTCGCAAATTGGACACTATGAACGATATTAATTAATGTTTTGAATAATAGGAGTGTGAATGATTCTAATTAGTGATTGGATTGTATGAAGATGGAGAAAAAAAAGGATTAAACTGATTAACAGTTAAGGTAACCCCGAAGGGGTTGTTAACTCAGGTATTTTGTTATAAATTTGAAACATCAGTCTATGAAAATGGATAACGACGATAGAATGACATTGTGAGTTGACCTAGCTTTACCTCTCCGATGTGTCAATTTTGGAGGGAAAACCAAAAATACTCAGAATCGAAAATAAACGGGATCTGCCTCAAGGGGAAGGCTCAGAGGCCCTTTGTTCCCCCATTTCTGCGGGCCGTGGAGGGGGGAGGGAGGGGGGCCAATTTTGGAGGGGAAACCAAAAATACTCAGAATCGAAAATAAACGGGATCTGCCTCAAGGGCAAGGCTCAGAGGCCCTTGGTTCCCCCATTTCTGAGGGCCCGGGCGGGGGGCGGGTCAATTTTGGAGGGAAAACCAAAAATACTCAGAATCCAAAATAAACAGGATCTGCCTCAAGGGCAAGGCTCAGAGGCCCATGTTTACCACCATTTATGTGGGCAGGGGTCGAGGGGTTCAAATTGGGAGGGACAACCAAAAATACTCAGTAGTGAAAAAAATCGGGATCTGCCTCCCGGGGAAGGCTCAGAGGCCCTTCGTTCCACCATTTCTGAGGGGCAGTAGAGGGGGGGATTCAATTTTGGAGGGAAAACCAAAAATACTCAGAATCAAAAAATAAACGGGGTCTGCCTCAACGGCAAGGCTCAGAGACCCCTCCTTCCCCCATTTCTGAGGACAGGGGAGGGGGGGGGGTCAATTTTGGAGGGAAAACCAAAAATACTCAGAATCGAAAATAAACAGGGTCTGCCTCAAGGGGAAGGCTCAGAGGCCCTGTGTTCCCCCATTTCTGAGAGCAGGGGAGGGGGAGGGGGAGTGAATTTCAGAGGGAAAACCAAAAATACTCAGAATCGAAAATAAACGGGATCTGTCTCATGGGCAAGGCTCAGAGGGATCTGCCTCAAGGGGAAGGCTCAGAGGCCCTTCGTTCCCCCATTCCTGAGGGCAGAGGAGGGGGAGGAGGGGGGGTCAATTTTGGAGGGGAAACCAAAAATACTCAGAATCGAAAATAAACGGGATCTGCCTCAAGGGCAAGGCTCAGAGGCCCTTTGTTCCCCCATTTCTGAGGGCAGGGGAGGGGGGAGGGTCAATTTTGGAGGGAAAACCAAAAATACTCAGAATCGAAAATAAACGGGATCTGCCTCAAGGGGAAGGCTCAGAGACCCCTCCTTCCCCCATTTCTGAGGGCAGGGGAGGGGGGGTCAATTTTGGAGGGAAAACCAAAAATACTCAGAATCGAAAATAAACGGGGTCTACCTCAAGGGGAAGGCTCAGAAGACCGGTGTTCCCCCATGTCTGAGAGCAGGGGCGGGGGTGGGGGAGTCAATTTCAGAGGGAAAACCAAAAATACTCAGAACCGAAAATAAATGGGATCTGTCTCATGGGCAAGGCTCAGATGTCCTTCGTTCCTCCATTTCTGAGGGCCAGGAGAGGGAGGGGGTCAATTTTGGAAGGAAAACCAAAACTACTCAATAACGAAAAGAAACTGTATCTGCCTCAAAGGGAAGGCTCAGAGAATGCCTGGGCTGATGTTTGCATGTTGAAGAATTTGTCTGTGTTGGTTTTAATGTCTAAAGTCCCTGTAGTTCTAGGTTTATATTTCTGATTTTTTTTGTTTGCATGTCCGGGTTGGTGTTTGCAAGTCCAAAAGGTTTTCAGACCTACGTTTTTTAGATTTTCGTGCGTGTTTGGTTCCCGGGGTTTATTATTTGAGAAGTTAACTTTAGTATTTCGTGATTTGACGTGCCTGAAATCATGAATTAGAATGGTTAATTAGCTGTTTGGGTATTCAGAACCAGTTTTTTTAGATTTTCATGGATGCTAGGTTACTGGGTTTTATTATTTGAGAAGTTAACTTTAGTATTTCATAGTTTGACTTGCATGAAATCATGAATTAGAATATTTAATTGGCCGTTTGGGGATTTTCAGACCTAGGTTTTTTATATTTTCGTGTGTGTTTGACTCATGGGGTTTATTATTTGAGAAGTTAACTTTAGTATTTTGTGGTTTTAGGTGCCTGAAATCATGAATTAGAATAGTTAATTAGCTGTTTGGGTTTTCAGACCTAGTTTTTTAGATTTTCGTGCGTGTTTTTGGTTCCCGGGGTTTATTATTTGAGAAGTTAACTTTAGTATTTCGTGATTTGACGTGCCTGAAATCATGAATTAGAATAGTTAATTTTCTGTTTGGGTTTTCAGACCTAGTTTTTTAGATTTTCGTGGGTGTTAGGTTCCTGGGATTTATTATTTGAGAAGTTAATTTTAGTATTTCATAGTTTGACTTGGCTGAAATCATCAATTAGAATATTTAATTGACTGTTTGGGGATTTTCAGACCTAGGTTTTTTAGATTTTCGTGTGTGTTTGACTCCTGGGGTTTATTATTTGAGAAGTTAACTTTAGTATTTTGTGGTTTTACGTGCCTGAAATCATGAATTAGAATAGTTAATTAACTGTTTGGATTTCAGACCTAGTTTTTTAGATTTTCGTGAGCGTTAGGTTCCTGGGATTTATTATTTGAGAAGTTAACTTTAGTATTTAGTATTTGACGTGCCTGAAATCATGAATTAGAATATTTAATTGGCTGTTTGGGGATTTTCAAACCTAGGTTTTTTAGGTTTTCGTGTTTGTTTGACTCCTGGGGTTTATTATTTGAGAAGTTAACTTTAGTATTTTGTGGTTTTACGTGCCTGAAATCATAAATTAGAATATTTAATTAGCTGTTTAGGGTTTTCAGACCTAGGTCTTTTAGATTTTCGTGGATGTTTGACTCCTGGGGTTTATTATTTGAGAAGTTAACTTTAGTATTTTGTGGTTTTACGTGCCTGAAATCATGAATTTGAATAGTTAATTACCTGTTTAGGGTTTTCAGACCTAGGTTTTTTAGATTTTCGTGTGTGTTTGACTCCTTGGGTTTATTATTTGAGAAGTTAACTTTAGTATTTTATGGTTTGACGTGCCTTAAATCAGAAATTAGAATATTTAATTAGCTGTTTGAGTTTTCAGACCTAGTTTTTTAGATTTTCGTGGATGTTTGACTCCTGGGGTTTATTATTTGAGAAGTTAACTTTAGTATGTAAAAGATTCTTTCTTGATGTCACTTCTTGGATACACAATACAGAAATTTCATTAAAGAAATTATGAAAAAATTGTAAGTAAGTAGCAAATTCTTTCTTGAATTCCACTTGATGGATAAACAAAAAGACATTTCGTTCAAGAAATTATGGCAAAATTCTAAGTAAGTAACAAACTTTTGATTGTTTTCACGACTTAGTTACACGATGTAGAAATTTAATAAAAGAAATTATGAGAAAATTCTCAGTAATTAATAATATCTTTCTTTAAGTCAACTCTTGGATGCACAACACGGAAATTTCACTCAATAAATTATGAGAATATTTGTAAGTAAGTAGCAAATTCTTTCTTGAATTCACCTGCTGGATAAACAAAAAGACATTTCGTTCAAGAAATTATGAAAAAATCGCAAGTAAGTAACAAACTCTTTATTGTTTTCACCTCTTGGATATACAATGTGGATATTTCATTCAATAAATTATGACAAAATTCTAAGTAAGTAACAAACTCTTTCTTGAAGTTACCTCTTGGATACACAATGCAGAAATTTCATTTAAGAAATTATGAAAAAATTGTAAGCAAGTAACAAACTCTTTCCTGAAGTCACTTCTTGGATACACAATGCAGAAACTTCATTTAAAAAATTATGAAAAAAATTGTAAGTAAGTAAGTAAGTAACAAATTCTTTCTTGAAGTCACTTCTTGGATACACAATACAGAAATTTCATTAAAGAAACTATGAAAAAAATTGTATGTAAGTAGCAAATTCTCTCTTGAATTCACCTGCTGGATAAACAAAAAGACATTTCGTTCAAGAAATTATGACAAAATTCTAAGTAAGTAACAAACTCTTTATTGTTTTCACGAGTTAGATATACGATGTAGATATTAAATTCAAGAAATTACTAAAAAATTCTCAGTAAGTAACTATTTGTTTCTTGAAGTCAACTCTTGGATACACAATACGGATATTTCTTTCAAGAACTTATGAAAATATTTGTAAGTAAGTAACAAACTCTTTATTGATTTCAACCCTTGGATATACAATACAGATACTTCATTCAATAAATTATGAAAAAATCGCAAGTAAGTTACAAACTCTTTATTGTTTTCTCCTCTTGGATATACAAATTGGATATTTCATTCAATAAATTATGAAAAAATTGTAAGCAAGTACCAAACTCTTTCCTGAAGTCACATCTTGGATACACAATGCAGAAACTTCATTTAAGAAACTATGAAAAAATTGTAAATAGGTAAGTAACAAATTCATTCTTGAAGTCACCTCTTGGATACACAATGCAGAAATTTCATTAAATAAATTATGAAAAAATTGTAAGTAAGTAGCAAATTCTTTCTTGAATTCACCTGCTGGATAAACAAAAAGACATTTCGTTCAAGAAATTCTGACAAAATTCTAAGTAAGTAACAAAAAAAACTCTTTCCTGAAGTCACCTCTTGGATACACAATGCAGAAACTTCATTTAAGAAACTTTGAATAAATTGTAAGTAAGTAACAAATTCTTTCTTGAAGTAACCTCTTGGATACACAATGCAGAAACTTCATTTAAGAAACTATGAAAAAATTGTAAGTAAGTAAGTAACAAATTTTTTCTTGAAATCACCTCTTGGATACACAATACAGAAATTTCATAAAAGAAATTATGAAAAAATTGTAAGTAAGTAGCAAATTCTTTCTTGAATTCTCCTGCTGGATAAACAAAAAGAAAGTTCGTTAAAGAAATTTATGGCTAAATTCTAAGTAAGTAACAAACTCTTTATTGTTTTTACGACATAGATACACGATGTGAAAATTTAATTCAAGAAATTGTGAAAAAATTGTATGTAAGCAAATATTTCATTCTTGAAGTTAACTCTTGGATACACAATACGGAAATTTCATTCAAAAAATTATGAAATTATTTGTAAATAACTAACAAACTCTTTATTGATTTCACCTCTTGGATATACAGTACAGATACTTCATTCAAGAAATTATGAAAAAATTGCAAGTAAGTAACAAACTCTTTATTGTTTTCACCTCTTGGATTTACAATACGGAAATTTCATTCAATAAATTATGAAAATTTGTAAGCAAGTAACAAACTCTTTGAAGTCACCTCTTGGATACACAATACAGAAATTTCATAAAAGAAATTATGAAAAAATTGTAAGTAAGTAGCAATTTCTTTCTTTAATTCACCTGCTGGATAAACAAAAAGACATTTCGTTCAAGAAATTTTGAAAAAATTCTAAGTAAGTAACAAACTCTTTATTGTTTTCTCGACTTAGATACCCGATATAGAATTTATTCAAGAAATTATAAAAAAAGGAAAGTAAGTAACAAAATCTTTATTGATTTCACCTCTTAGATACAAAAAAAAGACATTTCATTAAAGAAATTAGGACAAAATTTTAAATAAGTAAAAAAACTCATTCATGAATTCGCCGTTTGCATGTACAATACAAAAATTTCATCCTATGTGACCTCTAAACATGATTAAACACGTTTTGAAACTACATCCTATTTGCTTGCCTTTCCTTGGTACCTTTCCAAACGAGCGGGGATTCCCCACTGGTTCCTACACATTGCAAAAAAGTGAGCAGTACGAAAACTCTACGTTTTCAACCAGACTGGTTTTTTAGACAACACCCATTTTTTTTAAGGGGTCAATCAGAGACAGCGGAGATTGCTCAATATACGATAACTTGATTGGTGATTGGTTACACACCGCAACGGCGCATAGATAGTGAGAGAGACATGCAAAGTCGACTTTATTTCATTTTTTAAGGTTAATTTAGACGAGGTTACGGGCGCGCACGTAACCTCGTCCCAATTAACCTTAAAAAATGAAATAAAGTCGACTTTGCATGTCTCTCTCACTATGTATGCACCGTTGCTTTGTCTAACCAATCACCAATCAAGTTATCGTATATTGAGCAATCTCCGCTGTCTCTGATTGACCCCAAACAAAATGGATGTTGTCTAAAAAACCAGTCTGGTTGAAAACGTGGAGTTTTCGTACTGCTCACTTTTTTGCAATGTGTAGGAACCAGTGGGGAATCCCCGGTCGTTTGGAAAGGTACCAAGGAAAGGTAAGCAAATATCATGTAGTTTCAAAACGTGTTTAATCACGTGTAGAGGTCCCATAGAATGAAATTTCTGTATTGTGCATGCAAACGGTGAATTAAAGAATGAGTTTTTTTACTTACTTAGAATTTTGTCATAATTTCTTGAATGAAATGTTTTTTTTTATCCAAGAGGTTAAATCAATAAAGAGTTTGTTACTTACTTTCCTTTTATTTATAATTTCTTGAATAAATTATATATCGGGTATCTAAGTCGAGAAAACAATAAAGAGTTTGTTACTTTCTTAGAATTTTTTCATAATTTCTTGAACGAGATGTCTTTCTGTTTATCCAGCAGGTGAATTCAAGAAAGAATTTGCTACTTACTTACAATTTTTTCATAATTTCTTTTATGAAATTTCTGTATTGTGTATCCAAGAGGTGACTTCAAAGAGTTTGTTACTTGCTTACAAATTTTCATAATTTATTGAATGAAATTTCCGTATTGTATATCCAAGAGGTGAAAATAATAAAGAGTTTGTTACTTACTTGCGATTTTTTCATAATTTATTGAATGAAGTATCTGTACTGTATATCCAAGAGGTGAAATCAATAAAGAGTTTGTTACTTACTTACAAATATTTTCATAATTTCTTGAATGAAATTTCCGTATTGTGTATTCAAGAGTGGACTTCAAGAAAGAAATTGTAACTTACTGAGATTTTTTCATAATTTCTTGATTTAAATTTCTACATCGTGTGTCTAAGTCGTGAAAACAATAAAGAGTTTGTTACTTACTTAGAATTTTTTCATAATTTCTTGAACGAAATGTCTTTTTGTTTATCCAGCAGGTGAATTCAAGAACGAATTTGCTACTTACTTACAATTTTTTCATAATTTCTTTAATGAAATTTCTGTATTGTGTATCCAAGAGGTGACTTCAAGAAAGAATTTGTTACTTACTTACTTACAATTTTTTCATAGTTTCTTAAATGAAGTTTCTCAATTGTGTATCCAAGAGGTGACTTCAGGAAAGAGTTTGGTACTTGCTTACAATTTTTTCATAATTTCTTAAATGAAATTTCTGCATTGTGTATCCAAGAGGTAACTTCAAGAAAGAGTTTGTTACTTACTTAGAATTTTTTCATAATTTATTGAAAGAAATGTCTTTTTGTTTATTAAGAAGGTGAATTCAAGAAAGAATTTGCTGCTTACTTACAATATTTTCCTAATTTTTTTAATGAAATTTCTGCATTGTGTATCCAAGAGGTGACTTCAAGAAATAGTTTGTTACTTACTTATTTAAAATTTTTTCATATTTTCTTAAATGAAGTTTCTGCATTGTGTATCCAAGATGTGACTTCAGGAAAGAGTTTTTTACTTGCTTACAATTTTTTCATAATTTATTGAATGAAATATCCGCATTGTATATCCAAGAGGTGAAAACAATAAAGAGTTTGTTACTTACTTGCGATTTTTTCAGAATTTATCGAATGAAGTATCTGTACTGTGTATCCAAGAGGTGAAATCAATAAAGAGTTTGTTACTTACTTACAAATAGTTTCATAATTTCTTGAATGAAATTTCCGTATTGTGTATCCAAGAGTTGATTTCAAGAAAGAAATTGTAACTTACTGAGAATTTTTTCATAATTTCTTGAATTAAATTTCTACATCGTGCATCTAAGTCGTGAAAACAATAAAGAGTTTGTTACTTACTTAGAATTTTGCCATAATTTCTTGAACGAAATGTCTTTTTGTTTATCCAGCAGGTCAATTAAAGGAAGAATTTGCTTCTTACATACAATTTTTTTCATAGTTTCTTTAATGAAATTTCTGTATTTTGTATCCAAGAAATGACTTCAAGTAAGAATTTGTCACTTACTTACTTACTTATATTTTTTTTCATAATTTCTTGAATGAAGTTTCTGCATTGTGTATCCAAGAGGTGACTTCAAGAAAGAGTTTGTTACTTGCTTACAATTTTTTCATAATTTATTGAATGAAATATCCGCATTGTATATCCAAGAGGTGAAAACAATAATGAGTTTGTTACTTACTTGCGATTTTTTCATAATTTCTTGAGCAAAATGTCTTTTTTTTATCCAGGATGCGAATTCAAGAATGAATTTGCTACTTACTTACAAATATTTTCATAATTTCTTGAATGAAATTTCCATATTGTGTATCCAAGAGTTGATTTCAAGAAAGAAATTGTTACTTACTGAGAATTTTTTCATAATTTCTTGAATTAAATTTCTACATCGTGTATCTAAGTCGTGAAAACAATAAAGAGTTTGTTACTTACTTAGAATTTTGTCATAATTTCTTGAACGAAATGTCTTTTTGTTTATCCAGCAGGTGAATTCAAGAAAGAATTTGCTACTTACTTACAATTTTTTCATAATTTCTTTAATGAAATTTCTGTATTGTGTATCCAAGAGGTTACTTCAAGAAAGAATCTGTTACATACTAAAGTTAACTTCTCAAATAATAAACCCCAGGAGTCAAACATCCACGAAAATCTAAAAAACTAGGTCTGAAAACTCAAAAATCTAATTAACTATTCTAATTTATGATTTCAGGCACGTCAAACCATAAAATACTAAATTTAACTTCTCAAATAATAAAACACAGGAGTCAAACGAACACGAAAATCTAAAAAAACTAGGTTTGAAAACCCTAAACAGGTAATTGACTATTCTAATTCATGATTTCAGGCACGTAAAACCACAAAATACTAAAGTTAACTTCTCAAATAATAAACCCCAGGAGTCAAACATCCACGAAAATCTAAAAAACCTAGGTCTGAAAAACCTAAACAGATAATTAAATATTCTAATTCATGATTTCAGGCACGTCAAATACGAAATACTAAAGTTAACTTCTCAAATAATAAATCCCAGGAACCAAACTCTCACGAAAATCTAAAAAACTAGGTATTAAAACCCCAACATCTAATTAACTATTCTAATTCATTATTTCAGATAACTAAAAACGCAAAATACTAAATTTAACTTCTCAATTAATAAACCCCAGAAGTCAAAAACGCACGAACATCGCAAAAACCTAGGTCTGAAAATCCCATAACCGCCACTTAAATATTCTAATTCAAGATTTCAGGCAAGTCAAACTATTAAATACTAAAGTTAACTTCTCAAATAATAAATCACAGGAACCTAACACCCACAAAAATCTAAAACACTAGGTCTGAAAACTCAAACAGCTAATTAACTATTCTAATTCATGATTTCAGGCACGTCAAATACGAAATACTAAAGTTAACTTCTCAAATAATAAACCCCAGGAATCAAACACGCACGAAAATCTAAAAACGTAGGTCTGAAAACCCAAACAGGTAATTAACTATTCTAATTCATGATATCAGGCACGTAAAACCACAAAATACTAAAGTTAACTTCTCAAATAATAAACCCCAGGAGTCAAACATCCACGAACATCTAAAAAACCTAGGTCTGAAAACCCTAAACAGCTAATTAAATATTCTAATTCATGATTTCAGGCACGTCAAATATGAAATACTAAAGTTAACTTCTCAAATAATAAATCCCAGGAACCAAACGCTCACGAAAATCTAAAAAACTAGGTCTGAAAACCCAAACAGCTAATTAACTATTCTAATTCATGATTTCAGGCACGTCAAACCACAAAATACTAAAGTTAACTTCTCTAATAATAAACCCCAGGAGTCAAACACACACGTAAATCTAAAAAACCTAGGTCTTAAAATCCCCAAACAGCTAAATAAATATTCTAATTCATGATTTCAGGCAAGTCAAACTATGAAATACTAAAGTTAACTTCTCAAATAATAAATCCCAGGAACCTAATACCCACGAAAATCTAAAAAACTAGGTCTGAAAACTCAAACAGTTAATTAACTATTCTAATTCATGATTTCAGGCACGTCAAATCACGAAATACTAAAGTTAACTTCTCAAATAATAAACCCCGGGAACCAAACACGCACGAAAATCTAAAAAACGTAGGTCTGAAAACCCTAAACAGGTAATTAACTATTCTAATTCATGATTTCAGGCACGTAAAACCAAAAAATACTAAAGTTAACTTCTCAAATAATAAACCCCAGGAGTCCAACATCCACGAAAATCTAAAAAACCTAGGTCTGAAAACCCTAAACAGCTCATTAAATATTTAAATTTATGATTTCAGGCACGTAAAACCACAAAATACGAAAGTTAACTTCTCAAATAATAAACCCCAGGAGTCAAACACACACGAAAACCTAAAAAACCTAGGTCTGAAAATCCCCAAACAGCCAATTAAATATTCTAATTCATGATTTCAGGCACGTCAGATACGAAATATTAAAGTTAACTTCTCAAATAATAAATCCCAGGAACCTAACGCCCACGAAAATCTAAAAAACCCCAGGAGTCAAACACACACGAAAATCTAAAAAACCTAGGTCTGAAAATCCCCAAACGGCCAATTAAATATTCTAATTCATGATTTCAGGCAAGTCAAACTATGAAATACTAAAGTTAACTTCTCAAATAATAAATCCCAGGAACCTAACACCCACGAAAAATCTAAAAAACTAGGTCTGAAAACCCAATCAGCCAATTAACTATTCTAATTCATGATTTCAGGAACGTCACATACGAAATACTAAAGTTAACTTCTCAAATAATAAACCCCGGGAACCAAACATGCACAAAAATCTAAAATACGTAGGTCTGAAAACCCAACTTGGACTTGCAAACACCAACCCGGATATGCAAACAAAAAGAATCAGACACGTAAACAGAGAAAGTCAGGCACTTTAGACATTCAAACCAACAAAGACAAATTCTTTGACTTCCAAACATCAGCCCAGGCCTTCTCTGAGCCTTCCCCTTGAGGCAGATCGCGTTTATTTTCGATTCTGAGTATTTTTGGTTTTCCCTCCAAAATTGACTCCTTCCCTCTCCTGCCCCTCGGAAATGGAGGAACAACGGATCTCTGAGCCTTTCCCATGAGACAGATCCCGTTTACTTTCGATTCTGAGTATTTTTGGTTTTCCCTCTGAAATTGACTCCCCCTCCCCCTCCCCGGCTCTCAGAAATGGGGGAACAAAGGGCCTCTGAGCCTTCTCCTTGAGGCAGACCCCGTTTATTTTCAATTCTGAGTATTTTTGGTTTTTCCTCCAAAATTGACCCCCCCTCCCCTCCCCTGCCCTCAGAAATGGGGGAAGGAGGGGTCTCTGAGCCTTGCCCTTGAGGCAGACCCCGTTTATTTTTCGATTCTGAGTATTTTTGGTTTTCCTCCAAAATTGACTCCCCACCTCTCCTGCCCCTCAGAAATGGAGGAACGAAGGGCCTCTGAGCCTTGCCCTTCAGGCATATCCCGTTTCTTTTCGTTTCTGAGTCTTTTTGGTTTTCCCTCCAAAATTGACCCTCCCCGCTCCCCTGCCCTCAGAAATGGGGGAACGAAGGGCCTCTGAGCCTTGCCCTTGAGGCAGATCCCTTATATTTTCGATTCTGAGTATTTTTGGTTTCCCCTCCAAAATTGACCACCCTCCTCCCCCCTCCGCTGCCCGCACACATGGGGGAACGAAGGGTCTCTGAGCCTTACCCGTGAGGCAGAACCCTCTGAACGTTGCCCATGAGACAGATCCCGTTTATTTTCGATTCTGAGTATTTTGGTTTTCCCTCTGAAATTGAGTCTCCCCCCCCCACCCCTGCTCTCAGAAATGGGGGAACAAAGGGCCTCTAAGCCGTCCCCTTGATGCAGACCCCGTTTATTGTAGATCCTGAGTTTTTTTGGTTTTCCCTCCAAAATTGACCCCCCCCCTCCCCTGCCCTCAGACATGGGGGACCGCGGGGTCTCTGAGCCTTGCCCTTGAGGCAGACCCCGTTTATTTTTTGATTATGAGTATTTTTGGTTTTCCCTCCAAAATTGACTCCCCACCTCTCCTGCCCCTCAGAAATGGAGGAACAAAGGGCCTCTGATCCTTGCCCTTGAGGCAGATCCTGTTTATTTTCGATTCTGAGTATTTTTGGTTTTCCCTCCAAAATTGACCCTCCCCCGCCCCTGCCCTCAGAAATGGGAGAACGAAGGGCCTCTGAGCCTTGCCCTGGCGGCCGATGCCGGTTATTTTCGATTATGAGTATTTTTGGTTTTCCTGCGAAATTGACCCTCCCCCCCCTCTCCCACCTCAGCCCACCTCAAAGGGGGAACAAAACGGCCTCAGAGCCTTCCCCTGGAGGCAGATACCGTTTATTTTAGATTATGAGTATTTTTGGTTTTCCCTCCAAATTGACACATCGGAGAGGTAAAGCTAGGTCAACTCACAATGTCATTCTATCGTCGTTAGCCATTTTCATAGACTGATGTTTCAAACTTATAACAAATTACCTGAGTTAACAACCCCTTCGGGGTTAACTTAAATGTTAATCAGTTTAATCCTTTTTTTTCTCCCTCTTCATACAATCCAATCACTAATTAGAATCATTCACACTCCTATTATTCAAAACATTAATTAATATCGTTCATAGTGTCCAATTTGCGAATTCCTTATCCCTTTTATAAAAATGTCAAATACTCACTCTCTTTGAAAAACTAAACCAGACTATACCCACCAAACCAGACTATACCCACCAACCCAGATTATACCCACCAAACCAGATCTGCAAGTCAATAACCCCAATAGAGCTTCTATAGAATAACATGGAGATTGCTATTGGGGCAAGCAAATAACATAGGAATTGCTATGGGGGTAAGCAAATCCAGACGACGCATACTACTCACATTGTCACTAATTATCAGATTCTTCCATCTACTTCCTAATAAAGACCTACCAGTATCCTGCAACACAAATCAAATGTTTATAATTCACAAAACAAAACACACCACTTTACACGCCAATAACACTACGAGTATTCGGACATACAGCAAGACACTGAGAAACAATATTGAAAACATAGTAATGTTAAAACTAAAGCCCATGTATAACAGATCCCCAATAATTTATTCTTGTTAGCTCGAATTATGTTTTCTTTGTATTTGTGTTAATTTTGAAAAAAAGAGTATTATCCTTAAACAAAACTAAGTAGTGTTCTAATATTGTAGAATTACTTAGAATATAAATACTTTTGATGCCTACAAGCAAAAGGGGCGCTCTCCTCTCAGTCACGTTGACCCAATCTCCCGCCCCCTTGGAGTTTAAAGTGATGTCATAAAAATGTGCTTTTTGCCGTTTTACCATTAATAACACTGCTATTTTCCTCCATTGCGTGAAAAATATTCAGTTAAAAAACTTGGCTTTTGCTGATTAAATTATCACAGCTAAAGCTGTGAAACACTAATCATGAAGAAAATTAGATAAAGATAGGAAATAGAAAATTAAAAAAAAATCTTCTGAGCTGTCCCTTTCAATAATCAGGAGTAAACGTGATCCATCTCCTTAAAGATCAAATCCTTGAAATCTTGTGATTTTTGAACACTTGGACTCTAGATACATTATTGTTCTCCGTTCTGCTTGGTAGAATTAATGTTTCCATAAGCATTATAGGCCATTTTCGGAAACAATTAGGCTACTTCTTAGTTTCCTATATACTTTGCGCAAGTCGGTTCTTGTAATCTACTGCTTTGAAAAGATTTCTTTTGGCATTTTAAATTAACAGAAAATATTAGTCAAGTTACTATGCACACTTAAAGAATTCAATGCGTCGGTAAAATTATTTTTTTGCATGAAAATAAATATTGGCTGCTCTAATATTTCCTTCTTCTTTGCTAACAGTCAAACTCAGAATTTCGTCACGTTACTACATTTCCCAGCCATAAATAAAAAATTACTAACCTTTAGGTTTTGAATATCTACCAGAAAGAAACCAAAGCATTTGTTATCAACTTCATGTTGTGTAAGCATTGAAGTCGTAAAAATTTTGAAGACTGTCATTTTTAAAACTTGAGTCGGGAGACGTCCTTTCAGTTTGATGGTGACAAGGGAGCTAAAAGTAAGGATGCGCACTATACAAAAAGACAGATAACCTTCCCCCTCCAAACTAGCTAAAATATGGATAAAAGGTAAACTGTGTGTAATAACCGGAGTAAACATGATATTTTTCTATCAATTTGCCTTTTTTTTTTACTTATCCCCTCCCTCTATACAGGGACGTCACGTATGGGAGAAGGGGTACACTCCCCCCCCCCACTTTTTTGGTCACTCGGTAAAAAAAAATCGGTAAAATCGTGGCGACGCCGGATCCGTAGTTTCTGACGCCGCTAAAATTCTTTGTTCGGTTCAATAAAGACCACGAAAATACTGACATGTCATCTAAAGAAATTTCGAACTTGATCGGTAAACGCAGTAGTTTTGTCGACTCCTGCCGTGATTTTACAGACGGTGCTGCAACTTTCTATTTGATTAAAAAATCAGCATTAAATAGTGACATGATATGTACCGAAATCTAAATCTAGGTTGGTAAATGCAGCGGTTTTACCGACTCGTGCAGTGACTTTGTGTTGTATTCGAAATGGACATTATGCTAATTATATTGACAAAAAACAGTCGGTAAAAATGGCCATCCAGTCGGTTGTATCTCTTCCCCCCCCCCCAATATTTTGGCTAGTAACGACACTGCCCATAAGAATAGTTTTTGAAGCCCCCTCCTTCTAATAATTTTTGCTGATGTTTTTCGGTAAGTGATTAAAATTTTCTGGCGCATGGTAAACTGGGGTTAGTCCAAGAAATCACACCATTTTTGAGAAATATTTTCCTACTCCATTATTTTTTCAACCTTAGAGAAGGTTGACCTTAAACCTTAGAGAGGATAAGCAGGAACTCTAGACCTGCTTATCCTCTTTCAAATCAAACCCATCCATTTTTGGATGAGGCCCACAATCTAGTTAACTAGTACTGCTACAACTAACAACTCACCGCAGTACCAAGCCGCCTGAGGCCAACACATCAGTAGTAAGGCATTAATAGATAGTGGTAGTGCTTGCGTAATTTGTCTTACCTCTCGCCTGAGGCATGAATATACAGTGTAGTCTAACCGGTACATTGTCTTACCACGGGTCAGTCACCTATTACTACGAAGTAAGGCAATGCACAGTCCCGGTAGTGATTGCGTAATTTGTCTTACCTCTCGCCTGAGACATGAATATACAGTGTAGTCTAACCGGTACATTGACTTACCACGGGTCAGTCACCTATTACTACGAACGGTACTTGCCTTAGTAGACAGGTTTCTGCAATCTGTTATGGGCTTCCTCGAAAAAATACCAGTTAAAACAAAAATAAACATGTATCAATGATCTTTCTTCTGGCAAAAAAAATACAAATTCCAATCAAAACTGGTCAAAAGTGTTAATAACCTGTAAGTTATAGCTATCTGATAACTTGTTCAGTATTGCATGTATTATTATCGGCATCAATGGTATTTCATTTGCGTAAAGCTATCTCGATTTGCCAAAACTTTTATCGTTCGCATAAAACTAACTCAATTTGCAAAAATGGTATTCCATTTGCGTAACTCTGCTCTGAATGTCCTTAATGAGGATATAAATAATATAGAATGGCATTGTGACTTAACCTAGCTTTACCTCTCCGATGTGGTCTGTATAATACACAAGTAACGTTTGAAAAGTATTGTCAATTTGAAATAGGATCTTACGTTCCCTTCGTTCCCCCATTTCTGAGGGGCAGGGAAGGGTAGGAGAGGGGGAGGGGGAGGGGGAGTCAATTTTGGAGATTTCTGATAACAAGAACCATTCATTGCGATCGTAGCTCTATGTTGGCTCTTTTTATATACTTCAGCTTGTCTATTCATTTGTGTTAAATAAAAATCTGGAATCTGGAAAATGAAAAAATAAGCATTTAAACAAAATGTACGATGCTGCTAATTAAAGAATAGTAGGCTACACTCAGAATTGTTTGCATGAGGGTTCAGTTAAAGAGGTCTCACTTGCACGAGGGTTCAGATGCATGGGAATTCACTTGCTTGGGGTTCAGTAGCACGAGAGTTCAGTAGCACGAGGGTTCAGTTGTACAGGGTTTCGGTTATACAGGGGTTCAGTTACATGGAGGGTTCAGTTGCACGAGGGTTCAGTTAAAGGGGGTACTAAACCAGTATTGCCTATAGCTTAATATATTCAAAATATTTTTTTGATATCTCTAATAGTGTATGTGTCTTCCGTGTCAGAAAACCAGTGGTAAATCCCGTATCAGAAAACCGGTGTGTCTTGTTTAGCTGCCAATATATATCAATTATTTTTTTGTATATATTCAGGTTTCAGATTATAATTTTCTACAGTTTGAGTAGTTCATTCTAGCAGTATCAAATATTTTTGCAATCATTTATATAGATATGGAATATTCTAAGCGACTTCTGGTGAGTAAAAATTTTTCTCATTATTATAATAAAAAAAGAAATTTTTATTTTTTTTTGTCTCGCCATTAAGTTAAGGAGGAATTTCCTTACTTACGCTTTTTTACCGTGCTGTTAGCTCTTTTAAAAAGCTTCATATGTAATTAAACAGTCCATGTGTTTCAATTTTAGTAAATATTCAAAAAAGAGAGAGGCATATTCACTTTGATTTTGGCTCATTGTATATGAAAAATTGAAATAGAATCGGCATATTAGTTTCGGCAGATATAAAAGGTCGTCCTTGTCCTCAATATCTTGCTCTTTACGCTAAAGCTGTTAGCGCTTTCAAAAAAGCTTCCTATTCTAATTAAAAAGTCCCTGTTTTTTTTTCATCAAATTTCGGTTAATATTCAAAAACAGGGCCAGTCAGTGTCGCTATAAAAATAATCAAATCGTTTTTCATCCATTCCACCTGAAGAAAGGTGTTAATATTCAAACAGGACGGGTAGTTTCACCAATAAAATAATCAAATCACTACGTTCTTCTACCTGTAAAGGGATGTTTTCTCACTATTTGATTAAGAAGAACATGTTTACAAATTTGTTGGCTAAAAATGGCTTTCTCAAAATTGAGTTATGAATTAACTTACGAATTAACTTACATAACGAACCTTCTATATTTATATGTTTTTATCACATGTATTAAGGGGTTTACCCCCTAGTCAATACCTCGCTCTTTACGCTAAAGTTCGAATTTTGTTCAAATCACGAACTCTTGAATCACAAAGGCCGGTTAATTAGAATAGATACCTCTTTTGAAAGTGCTAAAAAAAAACTTTAGCGTAAAGGGGCGAGATATTGACTAGAGGGCGACCCCGTTCATATACTTAATAATTTTTTGGTTTAGGTTATGTCGAAGTCTTCCTTAGAGTGGCGCGACACTCTAAGTGAACCTAGATCAACCCAACTTTTTGGATATCTCTCTCACTATGACTCTGTTTGTGAGTCGTGTCAAATTTTGACTGCACGATTTCGGAAAAAAGAGGCGTGAGAGGCGGCGTAGTTACCATCCAATCTTTTTGTTCACTTAAAAATGGCACTAGAGCTTTCAATTTCCAGTCAAATGAGCCCTCTTACGATATTTTAGTACCACTAGGTCGATAGACCAAAAATATTTTGAAACAAAATTTTAGTAACACACTCAACACTGTGAGCAGTGTAAAAACAAATCCTCTTGATATTCTTTGAAGAAATCATTACATAAAAATTAAATTAAAAAAAATATATTTTTCCAATTGAAAGTAAGGAGCATCATTAGAACTTAAAACAAATGAAAATTATTACATATATGAACGAGATTGCACCGCTCCTCAACACCTCACTCTTTGCGCTAAAATCTTGGTACTTTTAAAAGAGCTTCTTATTGTTCTAATTAAACAAACCTTGTGTTTTAGGAGTCGTTCTTAAGGAATTGGACCAAAATTCAAAATTTAGTGCAAAGAGTGAGGTTATGAGAGGGAAATCCCCTTCGTATACGTAATAATTCTCTTCGTTTTAAGTTTTAATTTTGCTCCTTACTTTCAGTTAAAAAAACTTAAAAATGGCACTAAAACTTTTAATTTCCAGTCAAATGAGCCCTCTTACGATATTTTAGTACCACTAGGTCGATCTTCTCTCTGTGTGTGTGTGTGTCGTCTCTGTGCATGTGTCTTCTCTCTGTGTGTTGTCGTCTCTGTGTGTGTGTCGTCTCTGTGCGTGTGTCGTCACTATGTGTGTGTCGTTTTTGTCTCTGTGTGCGTGGTGTCTCTGTGCTTGTTGTCTTTGTGTGTGTGTGTGTCCTCTCTTTGCGTGTATCGTCTCTATGTGTGTTTCATATCTGTGTGTGTGTGTGTAGTCTATGTGTGTGTGTGTGTCGTCTCTATGTGTGTTTGTCGTTTCTATGTGTGTGTGTGTGTGTCTCGTCTCTCTCTGTGTGTGTGTAAATGAACTTTGAAAAATTAAGAGAATGTAACTGTGACAATGTAAAGCACAACAAAACACTACTGGAATAATCCAACGCTTGCACTCTGTGCTTGTTGTCTTTGTGTGTGTGTGTCCTCTCTGTGCGTGTATCGTCTCTATGTGTGTTTCGTATCTGTGTGTGTGTGTCGTCTCTTTGTGTGTGTGTGTGTGTCGTCTCTGTGTGTGTTTGTTGTTTCTATGTGTGTGTGTGTGTGTGTCTCGTCTCTCTCTGTGTGTGTCATCTCTGTGTGTGTGTAAATGAACTTTGAAAAATTAAGAGAATGTAACTGTGACAATGTAAAGCACAACAAAACACTACTGGAATAATCCAACTCTTGCATTTCAATGAAAAAAATTCAAAATGAACTTTGAAAAATCAAGAGAATGTAACCGTGACAATGTAAACCACGACAAAACACTACTGAAATATTCCAACTCTTGTATGTCAATGAAATAAAAAAAAAGTGAACTTTGAAATATTAAGAGAATGTAGTAAACCACGACAAAACACTATTGAAATATTCCAACTCTTGCATTTCCAGGAAAGAAATTCAAAATGAACTTTGAAAAATTAAGAGAAAAATATTCCAACTCTTGCATTTCAATGAAATAAAACCAAAGTGAACTTTGAAAGATCAAGAGAACGTAAGTTTGACAGGTTAAACCATTACAGAACACTAATAAGATATTTCAAATCTTGTATTTCAATGAAAGAAATTCTAAAAGAAATTTTAAAAATCAAGAAAAATGTAGCTCTGATAAGGTAAACCATAACAAAACACTACAGAAATATTCCAACTCTTGTATATCAAGGAAAGAAATACGAAATAAAATTTGAAAAATCAAGACAATGTAAATATGACAAGGTAAACCACGACAAAACACTATTGAAGTATTCAAACTTTTGTATTTCCTGGATAGAAATTCAAAATGAACTTTGAAGAATCAAGAGAATGTAATTGTGACAAGGTAAACCACGACAAAACACTACTGAAATATTGCAGCTCTTGCATTTCAATGATAGAAATTCAAAATGAACTTTGAAAAATTAAGAGAATGTAACTGTGACAAGGTAAACCGTAACAAAACACTACTGAAATATTCCAGCTCTTGCATTTCAACGAAAGAAATTCAAAATGAACTTTGAAGAATCAAGAGAATGTAACTGTTACATGGTAAACCATTCTGTGACAAGATAAACCACGACAGAACACTACTGAAATATTACAACTCTTGCATTTCAATGAAATAAAACCAAAGTGAAATTTGAAAGATCAAGAGAATGTAACTGTGACAAGGTAAAGCACAACAAAACACTACTGAAATATTCCAACTCTTGAATTTCAATTAAAGAAATTTGAAATGAACTTTGAAAAATCAAGAGAATGTATCTATGACAAGGTAAACCACGACAGAACACTACTGAAATATTCCAACTCTTGCATTTCAATGAAATAAAACCAAAGTGAATTTTGAAAGATCAAGAGAATGTAACTGTGACAACCTAAACCACGACAAAACACTACTGGAATATTCGAACTCTAGCATTTCAACGAAAGAAATTCGAAATGAACTTTGAAAAATCAAGAGAATGTAACTGTGACAAGGTAAACCATGGCAGAACACTACCGAAATATTCCAACTCTTACATTTCAATGATAGAAATTCAAAATAAACTTTGAAAAATTAAGAGAATGTAACTGTGACAAGGTAAATCGCAACAAAACACTACTGAAATATTCCAACTCTTGCATTTCAACGAAAGAAATTCAAAATGAACTTTGAAAAATCAAGAGAATGTAACTGTGACATGGTAAACCATTCTTTGACAAGGTAAACCACGACAGAACACTACTGAAATATTCAAACTCTTGCATTTCAATGAAGGAAATTGAGCAAAGTGAACTTTGAAAGATGAAGAGAGAATGCAACTGTGACAAGGCTAAACCACGACAAAACGCTACTGAAATATTCCAACTCTCGCATTTCAACGAAAGAAATCCGAAATAAACTTTGAAAAATCAAGAGAATGTAACTGTGACAAGGTAAAACCATGACAAAACACTACTCAAAATATTCCAACTCTTGCATTTCAATGAAAGAAATTCAAAATGAACTTTGAAAAATTAAGAGAATTTAACTGTGACAAGGTAAACCACGACAAAAACACTACTGAAATATTCCAACTCTTGCATTTCAACGAAGGCAATCCAAAATGAACTTTGAAAAATCAAGAGAATGTAACTGTGACAAGGTAAAAACCCACATTCTGTGACAAGGTAAACCACGACAAAGCACTACTGAAATATTCCAACTCTTTCATTTCAATGAAATAAAACCAAATTGAACTTTGAAGGATCAAGAGAATTTGACTGTGACAAGCTAAACCACGACAAAACGCTTCTGAAATATTCCAACTCTTGCTTTTCAATGAAAGAAATTCGAAATGAACTTTGAAAAATCAAGAGAATGTAACTGTGACAAGGTAAACCATGACAAAACATTACCAAAATATTCCAACTCTTGCATTTCAATGATAGAAATTCAAAATGAACTTTGAAAAATTAATAGAATGTAACTGTGACAAGTTAAACCACAAAGAAAAAAACACTATTGAAATTTTCCAACTCTTGCATTTCAACGAAAGCAATTCAAAATGAACTTTGAAAAATCAAGAGAATGTAACTGTGACATGGTAAACCATTCTGTGACAAGGTAAACCACGACAGAACACTACTGAAATATTCCAACTCTTGCATTTCAATGAAAGAAAAACAAAGTGAGCTTTGAAAGATCAAGAGACTGTAACTGACAAGGTAAACCACGACAAAACACTACTGAAATATTACAACTCTTGCATTTCAACGAAATAAATTCAAAATGAACTTTGAAAAATCAAAAAAATTGTAACTGTGACAAGGTAAACCATGACAAAACATTACTGAAATATTCCAACTATTGCATTTCAACGAAAGAGTTCCAAATGAATTATGATAATTCTCTAGAAGGTCCGTGTGGTCAGGTAAACCACGACAGAACACTACTTACGTATTTAAAATTGCACTCTTCAATGGTTGACGTCCCAAATGTACTTTGAAAAATTAAGGGAAAGTAACAGTGTCAAGGAAAAACACTCTGTGAAACAGTAAACCATGACAGACCGCTCCTGAAATATTCAAACTCTTGTATTTCAATGAAATAAATTCGAAATGAACTTTGAAAAATCAAGAGAATGTAACTGTGACAAGGTAAACAACAACAAAACACTACTGAAATATTCAAACTCTTGCATTTCAACGAAAGAAATTCAAAATGAACTTTGAAAAAT